>NC_059206.1:34362719-34594049 GCF_020615455.1 Coregonus clupeaformis | reverse complement strand
AATTTCTTATTTTGGGTTCACACCCAGCGGGTGTGAAAAGGGGGATTGTTGGGATCTATTTTCTTATAATTAGATGTTATGCCTAGCTTAAAAATATTACATCAATGATTAAACATAATAGGTTTGTGCTGTACTGATATAGATTGTTTAACATAACAAGCTGTGACTAATGTGTGGAACCATTAGGGGGGAGGCTGAGATAGACTTGTGACATACACACACACACACTCTGCCTCTTTGTTAAACCGCTCAAGGACATGTGTACTGCAACAATGAAGAAGAGGAAACTATGTCTGAGGGTTGCTGACTCTCGAGACAAGTTGCAAAAAACAACTAATGCCCGGTAACAGTGAAGCGCCAAGGGGCTGGGACCAGCCTGTGCGCCAACGATAGGCTGAGTAAGTTTAAACCACGCTCAGCCTCTACTCTGACAGGCCCGCTTTGAACGGGAACTATCTCTGTCAGAGTATTTAAAGAATAACTTTGGGTTGGGACAGTTAGTTCTATGTTTTGCCCTGCGAGGTGTTACAGTGAACCCCTATATACGAAGATTGCATTTACCATTTATTCGCTTGACTAATTATATTAATAAAAAAGCTGAGAATATATACAGTGACTTAGTGTTAAATGCTGTTCTGATACCAGATTTGAATTACGCAACTTAACACATGCTTCATCTGACTCTTCAACTACTACACATTTATTCCTTCGACAAACACTTGCCACGTGTCCAAAGTTTTACAATTGTACCACTGCTGTGATTTCTGTACATAGGGTCTCACCGCATATTTCACATACCCAAGTTTTACATAAGTCGCGAGAACCACTTCATCAAACAACAGTAATAGGCTTTGTTCCTTCTTTCCGTCTATCATTCGATTCAAGCGACGTGAGGCTACGCTACCACTCCTGGAATGTTATCCCCAAACCACACAGCCTTTATATCCAACGTGACACCAAAGATGACACCTTTACCGGTGCTCTATTCTGAAACGCCAAGAAGAAAGAGCGAGAGAGGTGCAGTAGTTTTATTCCCGTCCCTGTTTCGGTAGAAAATTGAGGGATGTGTAAACCACTCAAAGACAAAGTTATGGTTGCAAAAACTACAAGCCAAGTTACCGGTAACTACCAAGCTTTTTACCGTTAACGTTAGCTAGCTAACTTAACCTTAGTGTAGCAATCTATTTTACCTGCCAGTTGTTTTCGAAGCAGCAGTGAGGATTGCTCAGTCATTTTATGTGGATTAGTTTAGCTAACTATATAGACAACGACTTAACCTTGATATCAAAATGATAGTTTTAACCATGTTTTGAGGCCATATAGTGTTTGTTTACATTTACTTTGTTTACAAACATTGGAGTAAAACAAGCTTATATTTTGGGTTCTGATGGGGTACAACAGTTGAACTAAGCTCATGAGACAGAAGTTATATTCTTCCAGGATAAATGAATGGTTACATATAATTAATTTATAAGTCAAAAAATGGATGTAGCAAGATAAAACATTTTAAACTTCTTCCACTACTGCAAAAATACTTTTAAACCTCTGAAACAAAGCCACACAATGTTTCTTCATGGAATATTACATTCTTTACATCTTTAAATTGCAACATGCCAAAATGGATACAATTATACTGAACAAAAATATTTGTATTTCTCTCAAATTTTGTGCACAAATTTGTTTACATCCCTGTCAGTGAGCATTTCTCATTTGCCAAGATAATCCATCCACCTGACAGGTGTGGCATATCAAGAAGCTGGCATATTATTAAACAGTATGGTCATTACAGGTGCACCTTGTGCTAGGAAGTTGAAGACCCAATCAAATTAACCACGTGCACTAGTAAAGAAAAATAAGAATACACAACTTATTTCTTGCACAGTTTTATTTCTGTAGCGCCTTTTAAACCAAAAAATATACATCACACACATACATTGAAATAATGTGTATAGTTCTTTACCTTTTTACAGCCTTAAATGTACAACAGTCAGAGATATACAGTGAACTCAAATGTATTGGGACAGTGACACATTTTTTGTTGTTTTGGCTCTGTACTCCAGCACTTTGGATTTGAAATGATACAATGACTATGAGGTTAATGTGCAGACTGTCAGCTTTCATTTGAGGGTATTTTCATCCATATCGGGTGAACCATTTAGTCCCCCCATTTTAGGGACAAATTCACTTATATGTGTATTAAAGTAGTCAAAAGTGTAGTATTTGGTCCCATATTCCTAGCACACAATGATTACATCAAGCTTGTGACTCTACAAACATAGTTGTATGCATTTGTTGTTTGTTTTGGTTGTTTCAGATTATTTTGTGCCCAATGGAAATGAATGGTAAATTATGTAGTGCGTAATTTTGGAGTCACTTGTATTTGATATTTCCCACTCATCATTATTCACGACTCATTCAGGACTATCCGTAACCATGGTAGCATCCACATTCATGTAGAAGTGTTTAGAGACATATTCTATACTTATTTAGAATAAAAGTGACTCCAAAATGACACAATACATCATTTACCATTTCTATCGGGCACAAAATAATCTGAAACACAACCAAAACAAACAGCAAATGCATCAAACAAGTTTGTAGTCACACGCTTGATGTAATCACTGCATGCTAGGAATATGGGACCAAATAATAAACGTTTGACTACTTTAATACACATAAGTGAATTTGTCCCACAGGAGGTTGGTGGCACCTTAATTGGGGAGAACGGGCCCATGGTAATGGCTGGAGCGGAATTAGTGGAATGGTATCAAATACATCAAACACATGGTTTCCATGTGTTTGATGCCATTCCATTAGCTCCGTTCTGGCTATTATGAGCCGTTCTCCCCTCAGCAGCCTCCTGTGAATTTTGTCCCAAAACCTTTTGTCCTATAAAATGGGGGGACTATGAAAATACCCTCAAATTAAAGCTGACGGTCAGCACTTTATCCTTGTAGTCATTGTATCATTTCAAATCCAAAGAGCTGGAGCGCAGAGCCCCCAAAAAATAAAGTGTGTCACTGTCCCAATACTTTTGGAGCTCACTGTGGCTTCGACTAAAATCTAGAATTGATAGTAGGCAAATTTAGTATTTCTTCTAATACTATTCTTTGGAAAGATGTGGGGAAAATCCTGTCCATGCTTTGTAATATAAACACATTCAGAGCAATAACTTACTTTATAATCATTATTTACAAGTGATACCGAGTCTGAGATAGTAAGGTAAATATGCAAATCAGCAGTGTGGAACAAACTTGCAGGTATACTGCATTTATAAAGCATAGAAGCAAAACTGCAAAACTCTCAAGTTGTATGGAAAACCTTGTTTTCAGTGGTATCCATTATGGAAGTGGATGTGTATTGGAGTGCAGATCAAGCTTTTACTTCATGGGCCTTTTCAATTAACCACCTTATAAGTCGTAATTCTTCTACAGAGTGATTTATTTGACATTTATGTTGCTTTAGATTCTTACACAACATTAGGATGTCTGGTAGGCTACTATTCGTAAGAAACAAAACCAAAAAAAGTGACATGCATAAAAATATTAAAGGTCTACAATTGCCTTGCTACCAGCCACTCATTGAATATTTCCCACTTTATACTGGCTGATCAGTAGGAATCACACTGGGTGACAAGAAGCATATGAGTCACTAGACATGACATAATAATCTGAATGTGTATAATATTAACTAGACATGAATGCATTTAATTACATTTCAGAGTAATTAAAAAAAAAACATTTTTGCTGACTGGTGAAAGGAAAAGGCAATACAGCATCTATGGGCAAACCAAAATATTCTGACAATCTTCACAGGGGAAAATGCTCCTTTCCTCACTCAAAACAAGGCGATCAGGTAGGATCCATAGCTCGATATGCAACAGTGTTGCAGGACTGCTCTCGTTTTTGTTAGTTCCCTGTAGTGGGGAAATATAAAAGCCATTCACGCTTTCACAAACACCATTTCACACAAACACGAAACACACAAGCTTTTTGGAGTGGGTAGAAGTTGCCTCTAACCACTGGTCCATTGCATATGTTGGCTATATTCTATCTATCCCAAATGGTTAATGTTGGGGGTACAATGATGTGGTCCTAGAGCTGTGGTTAGGGAAACATCCACCCACCTCAAGCAAAACTCTTTCCAGCAAATATACATTCAACAACCGATACACTACAATTCGATAAACTCTACTGCTTTTCAAAATCCAAGCATCAGTCCTCATTTTGCCTACTGTGAAAGGAAACAAACACACTCAATACAACCATTTTTTTTTCAGTATACAAATGTTGCCTATTTTTAAAAGGGGGGGGGGGGGGGGCTTCTTCTCAAAAGGCACCTTTCAAAGTTTAATAGCTTATGACATTTCCCTGTCAAGATTCAGACATCCATCACACTTCAACATCTGACAATGAATAAACCTAAAACGACAATAGAAACCATAGAAATGACTCTATATAAACTGAAATCTCTCCTAGTATGTACATGAAAAACGGAACATATAATGTTTCATGTACATCTTTTAAGTCACCCTCACTCTTCTTTCTGTACAGTACTGATAAACCTCAACACAGTGCAATAACACCAGTAATCAATCACTGGTGTAGTGCAGTCCAGTAACATGGGCTGCTACTCTACTGCTAACAAGTCTTACAAACTGATTGTGATTGCTGTACTCCAATAAGAAGTTTGAATGGGAAAATATGCAATAAATAAAGCTCAACTAAATCTCAAGTGTTTGGTCAGAGATCAGTGCAAATTGGTTTATTTTTCAATTTGGGCAATATCCATTTGTCTGATTGGTCTACAAAGTGCTATTCCTGGCCTTTACTGGTTAAAATAACATATTTTCTACAAACTTCAGGAAATATTAATAAGATGATGATGATGCATCTGAAGCACTCAGACTAACAAGCTGAATGGGGTGTATGCAGTTCCAGCTGTTCTTCCACCATGGCAGCCATATCAAACACTTTGGTCAAAGGGAAATGCTCAGCGAGGTCCATTTCCTGTCAAAGGCCCAGTGGCACATACAGCAATCCTCTCTACATTCTCCTGTTTATGGTCCAAAAAATCTATCTACTGGGTCCAAAGGGCAACATTCTCATTCTTAATATGGCAAACTTAGCGTCAACAAAGTGTCACAGACAGGGATAAATAAAGTACAATACTTCTGTAACAGTACCTTTATATGGTTCTATCACAGGAATTTACATTAAGCTGGGTCAATAACAACACACAACAATTATTTTCCACACAGGCCTGTGGGCTGTGACAGGCCATGCAATTGTCTTAACGCTCTTAAACTCTTCTGGTTTCCTTGAAAACTCAAAAAAAAATAGAATCAATTTAAACCATCATGGAAACCAAAAGGAGGAAAATAGATGGTTGATAAGTTCAGCCCCTCACTGTAATATCACACTATACTACAGTCCACACATCACCATTACCTCAAAGCCAAACAAAAAAATAGCACAACTATTCTCACGTAAGGGTTGAGATTAACATTTTTACACTGAGTGGCTTCTTATAGAGTGAGACCTCATGTCTTAAGAGGAGTGAGGGTCTATTTGTGATTGCTTAGCACTGAATTAATGACAGGATCAAATGGAGCATGTCTGTGACTGCAGTAGAATCCTCCTGCAGACTGCTTGGCTGTGATTGCTCAGGGCAGCGTTACTGACGGTAAGAGGCTGTGTGTATGGGACTCTGCACAGAACTGAATAGCTAACACACTCAGTCCGTGAGTGTGTAGTAGCCTTCTCACAAGCCCTTCATCTCCAACATCAATCGGGCAGTCACAGGCACCACTGTGAGTGTGAGAGACCGTCACCAGTCCCGAGCCTACCCAGTCCCTTTATAACACACACACACACACACACACACACACACACACACACACACCCCCACCGGCTGACATCGCCATGGAAACTAGAGGGTGGAGGGAGGATACTGAGTTGGTAGGGAGGGGGTCAGGTTGAATGGGCATGGTGGTGTCTGTCCAGAATGACTGACATAATAGCATAGCAGCATCCATGGGTGCTGAGCAGAGTCCTCAGACGCAGAGCCCTGACTGGAGTGCTGTGAGGCGACGCTCGATGCACTCCTTACCTGCAGAGAGAAAGGGGGGATGGGGGTTTAGAAGTAGTAGTCATCAAGTCACTGAGCTAAGTAAACACAACAGTATTCTTCCAACACTATTTAGTGTGAAATTGCATTCCTGTAGTCATGGAAATAAAATTGTGTTCTATGAAGATGTATTTTCCTTCATTGTTTTCCCCTAACCCTATCACCCCTCCCCTAATTGGAGTAAACTAATGGACAACAACACTATACATACTATATACAGTAACAGTCAAAAGTTTGGACACACCTACTCATTCAAGGGTTTTTCTTTATTTTTTACTATTTTCTACATTGTAGAATAATAGTGAAGACATCAAAACTATGAAATAACACATATGGAATCATGTAGTAACCAAAAAAGTGTTAAATAAATCAAAATAAATGTCCACTGGTCTAATGTCCATTACTCGTGTTTCTTGGCCCAAGCAGGTCTGTTCTTCTTATTGGTGTCCTTTAGTAGTGGTTTCTTTGCAGCAATTCAACCATGAAGGCCTGATTCACAGTCCCCTCTGAACAGTTGATGTTGAGATGTGTCTGTGACTTGAACTCTGGGAAGCATTTATTTGGGCTGCAATATCTGAGGTTGGTAACTCTAATGAACTTCTCCTCTGCAGCAGAGGTAACTCTGGGTCTTCCATTCCTGTGGCTGTCCTCATGAGAGCCAGTTTCATCATAGCGCATGATGGTTTTTGCGACTGCACTTTAAGAAACTTTTAAAGTTCTTGAAATTTTCCGTATTGACTGACATTCATATCTTAAAGTAATGATGGACTGTCGTTTCTCTTTGCTTATTTGATCTGTTCTTGCCATAATATGGACTTGGTCTTTTACCAAATAGGTCTATCTTCTGTATACCTTGTCACAACACAACTGATTGTCTCAAACGCATTAAGAAGGAAAGAAATTCCACAAATTAACTTTTAAGAAGGCACACCTGTTAATTGAAATGCATTTCAGGTGACTACCTCATGAAGCTGGTTGAGAGAATGCCAAGAATGTGCAAAAATGTAATCAAGGCAAAGTGTGGCTATTTGAAGAATCTCAAATATAAAATATATTTTGATTGGTTTAACACTTTCATGGTCGAATTGCTGCAAAGAAAACCACTACTAAAGGACACCAATAAGAAGAACAGACCTGCTTGGGCCAAGAAACACGAGAACTTTAAAAGTTTCTTCAAGTGCAGTCGCAAAAACCATCATGCGCTATGATGAAACTGGCTCTCATGAGGACAGCCACAGGAATGGAAGACCCAGAGTTACCTCTGCTGCAGAGGAGAAGTTCATTAGAGTTACCAACCTCAGATATTGCAGCCCAAATAAATGCTTCCCAGAGTTCAAGTCACAGACACATCTCAACATCAACTGTTCAGAGGGGACTGTGAATCAGGCCTTCATGGTTGAATTTCTGCAAAGAAACCACTACTAAAGGACACCAATAAGAAGAACAGACCTGCTTGGGCCAAGAAACACGAGTAATGGACATTAGACCAGTGGACATTTATTTTGATTTATTTAACACTTTTTTGGTTACTACATGATTCCATATGTGTTATTTCATAGTTTTGATGTCTTCACAATTATTCTACAATGTAAAAAATAGTAAAAATAAAGAAAAACCCTTGAATGAGTAGGTGTATCCAAACTTTTGACTGGTAGTTTACATTTTACATTCGTTCTCTTTTGTTTGTTTTAGTCCCATCCTTCAGCTGCCATCAACCCCCTCCCATCTATCTCTGAAGACCATCCAGTTGCCATATTTTTCACACTGTGCTGTGATGTTTCACAAAAGTTCGGAACTTTTCTATTCTAATAGTTTCTACAGATTGTAAATTAAAGATAAACATTTTTACTAAGAATATTTTGCTACCCCAGTTCTAGGTAAGGGGTTGTGGTGAGAGATGAGAGGTGACTTGCATTTGTTAACGCTGAGGATGTCGTCGTGCTTGGTGAGGAGCAGGGACAGGCCCTCCATCAGCAGCAGGGCCTTGTGGTAGCGCAGCACCGACGCCTCTCCCTGGTGGAACATCTCATCCAGAGCAGCAGCCTGCACCTGGGGTGGGGAGGAGGGAGAGAGACAGAGGTGGAGAGGAAGTTAGTGGGCAAAGTCAGAGAGGAGAGAGGAATACTGCCACGATAAAGGTTTGTATTTGGGTTTGAATACAAGGGATTCCATTTGGAAGTATGGGTGAACAATAGCAAAGACCCCCATCATACTCCTTGCTATCAGGTTAATCCAAATATCACCATATTACAGCTACACACTATATGCACGTGGCTGATGAAAACAGTGATCTTAAACATGTAGCTGTATAAATGGTGAAACGAGTCAACCACAAGCCCAGTAGAGAGGGTGAAGAGGAGATCAGATTAAATGCTGAGATGACAGAAACGGTGTTGAGCTGAACAGTCCCCCTGAACACAGTGTCTCCCTCACCATCTGAACAGTGATGAGCTGAACACAGTCTCCCTCACCATCTGAACGGTGTTGAGCTGAACACAGTCTCCCTCACCATCTGAACGGTGTTGAGCTGAACACAGTGACTCCCTCACCATCTGAACGGTGTTGAGCTGAACACAGTGACTCCCTCACCATTTGAACGGTGTTGAGCTGAACACAGTGTCTCCCTCACCATCTGAACGGTGTGGCTGAACAGCAGCCTCTCGGCGGTGATGGTGTTAATGTGGTCCATGAGACGGTGCTTCCGGGAGAAGAAGCGCTGCAGCCGGGCGTTGAGGGAGAGACAGGACGACACGCTGGACTTGTACAGCTCATTCAGTCTCTTGACCACTGAAAACACAGTCACAGAGAACAGGGTTAAGAGAGGAACAGTGTTGGAAACACAGACAGAGAGCCTACCTACTCCAAGTAGGCTTGGGCTCAATAATATTTACTGATATCATCTACTACTTTAGTTTCATGTTATATCCTCCTGTAAATGTTGGCTTTTCATTTTGGCTGCTCTAATCAGCCATGTTCTAAGGTTGTTGTATCTTACCTTGTTTGACAGTAGCAGAGGGGTACAGTTTGCCCTGTTTGATGCGCTCCATGGCTGTGTGTAAGGCAGACGACAGGAGCTCTGCAGTCTTCATGTACAACACCAGCTGCTCCGCATAGCTGAGACACAAACACATACAGATCAGACTCATGGCAAGTTTTTTAGCTAGTGCTACAGTCATCGCAAAGGGTCTCTGAATGTCAAAGTAAGCAGTAATGAAGTCTGACTTGCTTTTATCATCAATTTGTAAAGAGCTCCTCTTCCATAAAAAGGAAATACTGGACAAAGTCATTTCAGTAACAGTGGTAGAATTGGTTGAGCTTTATTGGCTGGTGGCTCTCACCTCCACTCCCGGCTGAGGGAGCTGATCTGGTCTGCCACCAGGCTCTGCTGCTGCAGGAGGGAGGGTGGGGTGGTGTCCCCCTGCTCCGCCCAGGCCCCAGTCCCAGTCCCCCTGACTCCCGCCACCTCCATCAGACAGCAGGCAAAGTCCAGGGTGAAGCGCAGGCTCCTCAGGGTCTCTGTGTGCTCCTGCTGCACTCAGACAGACAGAGGGAGAGAGAGAGACAAGGTCACTCACATTGACCACTACAAAGTTCACTATTACAAATCTGATTAACTTAACATTCCACATTAATTCCCCTAACCTGCTACAAAAAGTCACTTCTGCTATTCAAAACCGGCAGATATGCCCTGAGAACAGTCTTGGTTTCCACTAATGCTATACAGCCGCTCTGCATGTGAGTAGCCATATTAACTTTTCTATAGACAGCCCTTGTACTTACCCAGAGTTGGATGAACTCATGGATATGGACATGTGTAATTGTGTAAGTCTCCGCATGCATCTGAGGTAAAGTATTGACTGGTTACAACTGGAGCGCGGCGCGAGAGTGAGCCGACAGAAGGGGGGAAATGACCATTTACTTTTTAATGATTTTTAATAAGTAAACTATATTAGGCCTACACACAGTCTCTTTCTGAAATGATCCACACATTACATATTAAACCCCCCCCAACAAACTCTGTTTATAACTATTCCTGTACTGCCCGTTCCTGTGGACTGTCGATTCTGTCCTGTCCCAAACTTGACTGCCGGAATACCACTGGACCCGCAAGACCCGCGGGAGTCCTGTTCCCGTGTCAACCTCTAATGGGCATTCCTTAATACAGACACAGAGATGAAATGACAGAAAGAAACATGCAGAGACAGACAAACACAGAGTGACAGACAGCAACAACCCCACATCCCACCCCATGCCCACTCTCATCCTCTCACCTCCATCAGTGTCTCCTCTGGCAGCTCAGGGGCCAGGAAGGTGACCGGTCCCCCCATGTTGGCCGTGATGGGGTCCGTGAAGCTGTAGCGTGGACTGGAGGGACCCTCGAAGCCGTCTAGATAGGTGCCTGTCTGATATCGGCTGGTAAAGGACCCCACTGGGCTGATAGAGCTGGAGGAGCCTGCTATAGAAAGTAGAGGTTAGAGCATGGCAAGAAGCTCAGAACAGGCACTAGGTCATGACTGACATAGGGAAATGTATTGTGTACATCGTTGCCACTGAGATAGCCATAGCCGGTTGCATTCTAATTTTCCCGATTGGGGATGGTGGGACAGCTAGGAGGGGTCTCACTATCTTCCTGGCAGGTGGGAGCTGGGGAGGGGGGATGGGATGGGAGAGCTGTATGGGGACCTGGTATTGTGGGAGGAGGGAAAAGGGTTCTTAAGGTCTACCACAACCTTTTTAATTTTTCATACTGCCATATCCAAACGGTACCATTTGTAACCTTAAAAAATTTACCAAACTGTGCCATTCTATCCTCTACGGCTGTTTCTCATGATTGGTATCAATACATTTTTTAACATATTACATAGTGGTGCTGTTCTGAGTAAAGGATGACATCACCAGGCTGCTGAGAACTTACCTGAGTACTGCCTGGTCCTGGAGGTCTGTGGTGGGGTGCTGCTGCTGGGCGGGGAGCCCACAGTGAACACCACCTGGGCTGGGCTGGCTGAGCCTGCAGCCACGGCACCACCACCAGAGGGTTCTGACGGACAGAAACACAGCACTCATCATCAGAAACACATAGGCCAGAGAGTATGAACAGTGGTAACTAATGACCTAGCTACGTGCAGTGGAGCAAGTAGTGATTTACCCTGGTAGTTAGATGCATGCTTTTAACATCTAGTTTGCCCATATTATTAGCAGAGCAGTAGAAATAAAACCTGACGTCCTCCATTCTAAACCTACGACAGCAGGGGTTTAACAACAGTTAATGTTTTAGAATGTTGAAACAATGTTCCACTAAGGAAACCTCCATCTTATCAGAATCCCACTGGACAACTTTCACTGACCCACTTAGACAGACAATCTCTAAATGATTGGCTCTGTGTGTGGTTTTGCACGCCAAATGTGCTACCATAACGCCACACTGAAAGCCTCTATCTTGACCAAACTGACTAGTATGATATTCCACCTTATCGAATCTAGAAAAAAATGGGATCCTTGTCCCTTTTTCTTTTTCAAAGGTTTAAGTGTTGAAATTGACTCCTGTGGAACTTCACCCAATTGATACCGTGATCCCAGTTGAAAATGTGAGTGAGGAAATCTGTTCTGTCCTGCTGAACATCCATACAAATAGTGAACCAAGTAAGTTGCTTAACTTTGAACAAGGATCTCCAGTCTGTCACTGTCATATAGACTATCTAGTCAAGCTCAGTTGGTGAACATAACAGCTCTCTCTTTAGTCATTCAGGTAGTCATCTACTGAAGCGTAAAACTTGGTAAACAGACCTACTAAGCCCACCTGTTATGTCTATGGCTCCTCTGTTAGATCCGAGGTTCTCACTGCTGCCCCGCTCCCCCAGCGGCCCTCCAAACGCAGCCATCAGCAACATGTCAGAAAGACGACCTGCACTCTGAGACCTGCCAAAGCTCTTGTTGTCCTCTGCGGTCCTGTGGCTGTATTGACCAAGCTGGCCAGTAGGAGGCTGTCCTGGGTCCCTGTGGTCTGAGGCAGTCCTGCTGCCAGGCGGGGCAAGAACCAGGCCCTGCTGGGCCAGGAAGGTCACCAGGTTGGGGGAGCTGGGAGGTTTGGGAAACTCAAAGGGTGGGATGGCCTGTGGACAGGACGTCAGTGTCAGAGGTAAGACTCAGCCAAAGTAGAGAGTATAGAGACTATAGACAGTGGGATTGATTGATTAAAGCCAATTGCTGGATAGCTCAGTTTCCTGTAAAACGCAAGCATAGGTCTTATACTTGTTGCTGTGTCCAAAACATGCACTCACTCTAGAGGGGGATCCCAGGATAGTGGGAAGGGGGCTGCGCTGCATGAGTTCACTCAGCCTGGGGGAGGAGTGCAGGGGCCGCATAGCCATCATGCCTGCCTTGTGGTTGGCCACCACTGGGTCCGAGTGCTGCTTCCTGATCTTTTGCCTGCCGCCTCTGCTAGCAGCCTCCAGGAGACAGGGGGCGCTGTGGAGCCGGGTTCCAAGGCCCTGCTGCTGAGCGGGAGGCCGCGTGTCGAGGAACTGGAGAGCTGGAGAGGGACAGGGGTTAGAAGCTAGAGGAGGAATAATAGTGCAACACTCCAGCACAATGTGAATAATGAAATGTAAATGTACATTATAAAGATGAGGGACTAACTATATAAGATGACAAGCTGAGGGAAAGACACATGGAAGTAAAACATCAAAAGGTTCCTTTAAGTCAGTTTTAAACCCCACTGATCAAGCCAACAGGAAGTGAATAACCTTGGGATACCACAGAGCAAGAGTCTCCAGTGCCCCTGACCAGTTTAACCATGACACCCACCACTAACAAAACACTAAAACAGTCAACATAGAAGTTGGGGGGACGGACAGGGAAAGAGGGAGGGGAACTCCGGGTTCTCACCTCCACCCTGCGACCCCTCGTTGCCTGTGTCTGTGCCCAGCGGGCGCGCCTGCCCTGGCAGCTCAGGGATGGTGCCCACTTCAGACACAGAGGGAGATGAGAGCGGGGAGGACGAGAAAGAAGAAGAAGAAGAATGAGAGGAGAGAAAGAAGAGCGAGGGGACATTTTGACACATCAGTGCACTCTGGCAGACATACCTTGAGGTGAAAGCTGGAAGGGTCTGGCCCCTCCTACAGACAGCCTGCGGAGGCCAGACAAGGCCCCGTGGCCTCCTGGGTAAGGCGGAGATGGGCCAGTCCTTCCGAATCCCAGTGAACTATTGCTGCTGCAGCGGTGCACTGGGGTGGACAGCCTGTGGTGGGGAGAGAAACAGAGTAGTCACAAAATAAGACAATATTCCCTATTATCTCCAAGCTAGAAATGATACTAATGTGCCATAGAGGAGACTATAGGTTTATGTAAGCATGTGTGTGTAAATTCTACAGTGCCTTCAGAAAGTATTCATACCCCTTGACTTATTCCACATTTTGTTGTGTTAAAGCATGAATTCAAAATGTATTAAATACATGTTAGAATCACTTTTGGCAGTGATTACAGCCGTAAATCCTTCTGGGTAAGTCTCTAAGAACTTTGAACACCTGGATTGTACAATATTTGAACATTCTTTTTTAAATTCTTCAAGCTCTGTCAAGTTGGTTGTTGATCACTGCTAGACATTTAAGTCAACATTTTAACTAGGCCACTCAGGAATATTCAATGTCATCTTGGTAAGCAACTCCAGTGTATATTTGGCCTTGTGTTTTAGGTTTATGTCCTGCTGAAAGCTGAATTTGTCTCCCAGTGTCTGTTGGAAAGCAGACAACCAGGTTTTCCTCCAGGATTTTGCCTGTGCTTAGCTCTTTTCAGTTTATTTTTATCCTAAACAACTCCCTAGTCCTTGCCGATGACAAGCATACCCATAACATGATGCAGCCACCACAATGCTTGAAACTATGAATCGTGATACTCAGTGATGTGTTGTATTTTCCCCAAACATAACACTTGTTTTGTTATTCAGGACATAAAGATCATTTCTTTGCCACATTTTTTGCAGTTTTCCTTCAGTGCCTTATTGCAAACAGGATGCATGTTTTTTACCCATCTACCAATAGGTGCCTTTTTTGCGAGGCATTGGAAAACCTCCCTGGTCTTTGTGGTTGAATCAGTGTTTGAAATACACTGCTCGACTGAGGGACCTTACAGATAATTGTATGTGTGGGGTACAGAGATGAGGTAGTCATTCAAAAATCATGTTAAACACTATTATTGCACACAGTGAGTCCATGCAACTTATTATGTGACTTGTTAAGGAAATGTTAACTCCTGAAGTTGTTCAGGCTTGCCATAACAAAGGGGTTGAACACTTATTGACTCCAGAAAAAAAATCTAAAAACATAATTCCACTGACATTATGGGGTATTGTTTGTAGGCCAGTGACACAAAATCTCAATTTCATCCATTTTAAATTCAGGCTGTAATACAACAAAATGTGGAAAAAGTCAAGGGGTGTGAATACTTTCTGAAGGCACTGTATGTGTATACTGACCGTGGGGAGCCCTCCTGGCTGGGGGAATGTAGGTTCTGCTCCATGCGCTGGTAGTTGTGGACCTGAGTGGGAACCGGAATGGGCAAAGACTGACCATAGTTACCATAGCTACCACAGTTACTGCCAGAGAACTCGATAGGCCGACTGAAAGAAGAGAGAAAGGGGGAGTTGGTTACGTTTAACCATTCCGTCTGTTTAATGCATTAACAAAGAGAGTGAAACTGCAAAAATACTGGGGAAAAAATCTATGTAATAGTGAGTGAGAGAAAGCGAGAGAGAGTGAAAGAGCGAGAGAGAGAGAATGAGAGCTGTGTGAGCCCTTGCTTTGGGATTGACTTACTGGCCGACCCCATCTCCCCGTCATCGAACCTTACACAATAATCCTCTTACTCTAGAAGGGTATATCATTGCCCTTGGCTTCCAGTGCACAATACACACCGACTCACCCACCCAGCTGCCAGGGTGACCTGACAAGCATGTCTAGATGGTTTCATCTGTCTGAACACTGAGAATGAATTCCTTTCCAGTAGGAGTGTTCTGCTCTTACCTGATGGGGCTGGGGGAGCCGCTGTAGGAGGGGGAGTGGGGTGGGCTCTTGCACTGACTGCCCAGGCCACCAAAGGCCAGCAGAGAGCTAAAGAAGAGTTGAGAACACAAGAGTTTTGTGATTATAATATGTATATTATACTACTATGAAGACGTGGTATTGGGTGTATTTCCCATCAGCATTGTGTATAGGTGCCCAGGTACGACCCTGACCACTAAACTCACCCGCTGTTCATCAGACTGTCGTGGAACACCTTTCCAGTAGGCCCCTCACAGGTGAGCTCAGCTGCTGAGAAACCATGGCAACACATCAAACCAAACTGATGAAACCTCAGAATAGAAACCTATTATATCCTTAAATCCATACTCAGTAACGTCATTTGTGATTATGAAATATCAAACTGTCGGGGAGACAAAACAAACCCAGACAAGACGTCATAACGTGCTCTATCAGAGTTCTCAAGCGGCCGCTGGGCCAGCCACCCTTCCATCAATCAGTATCAGACAGCTGGTGTTCTCGTTTGCTTGTAGCCTACAACAAGCATGTAGGTTACTCTACTGGATAAAAAATGACAATTTACAAGTGAGTCAGCTATGAACGTCACAGCAGTAAAATGTTTTTCTAATTGACATAGACAAGTTCAACAATATAGGCCGCTTATTGCGGTGCAATGGTAGCGCCGTTATCTGCTTGATCTCTTGCAGTGCAAACACTTCCCTGGAAAAGTCGACCCTCAGCAACTATAGGGTTGAATAAATTCGCCATCAAAAAGGTTGCAATAGTAAACTCCACATCCAAGAGGAAAACAATTAGCCAGCTAGCAACTCCAGCAAAGTTTACAACTGCATAAACGTTTATTTGGCTGTAGGCTAATCACCCACCGGTAGGCTATGCACATTTGCAAGCAATGCGTGTGTGGTCGGATCTATCTGTTTGCTAGCTAGATGCTTCACTTACCAGTAGACAGAACTGGCTTTGTTGATTATTATCCATAGTGTCCAGCATGTTGCTGGCAGAGGTCGTGCTGAGAAGTCTGAAATATGGTCCAACTTGCAAGTGTTGCACTAGGAAAATAATCTCAATCCCTTGCTGAATCAAAATCGCCCACAATTCATTCAGAAGCTGAATCTACCAACATCAAAGCAACTCTGTAACGACAGACTCACCAGTGTTTTCAAATCTGCACTCCTGAGCATCATCAGCTGTCGCACAGACAGATGGGCTGACAGCCAGGAGCCAATATTATTAACCGTTACGACATGCATTTGTCAGCTAAATTACATGTTTATTCTGTATCACTCTCATTTATGAGTCTCATTTGTATTGAGAGGGATATAGCTAGATTGTGTTGCTGTAGTCGTGGATGGATCAGAGGGACAGGTAGAATCAGAGGGACAGGTAGAATCAGAGGGACAGGTAGAATCAGAGGGACAGGTAGAATCAGAGGGACAGGTAGAACGTGACCTAGGCCTATGCATCATAATTACCTGGATAAATCTGACCTGCAATTTGTAAACAACGCTGCTGGACTTATAATTCGTAAAACCTTAATTTGTGTCACTTTGAAGTGAATTCCTCTTTCATCTATACATTTCGAGATACACTAAACCACAAAAAAAAGTTACATTATATTTGGGACTGAGTCTGGCTTTAAACCTTTATTTTCTTATTTCAGAGAGAATGTGATCTATTCTAAAACAACTTCACTCACAATTTCTGGATTCTATACATCACTGATTGAGCCCTATGAGAGTACATTGGTATAGGAAAGAGTGCACTTACTGGGAAAGTGGGCGGGCACCATGACAAAGTCGTCTGTGTCACAGGAGGAGTTCTTGCTGCTGCAGACCCCTCCAGACGAGTCCTTGAGGAGGAAGCCAGGGGCATCCTGGGTAGGAGAGGTGAGGGTCTTGGCACGGAGCTGTTGGACCTCAGCCAGGGACTGCTGCAGAGAGAGAAAGAAGGAGAGAGCGAGAGAGAGGTAGGGAGGAACGATGACCACAGCACTGACCCTGAGCTACCCACTATCTCTCAACATCTGTGTTCCAAACGACCAACCGCTCACCATATACAGTGCATTTGGAAAGTATTCAGACCCTTTCACTTTTTCTACATTTTGTTACGTTACAGCCTTATTTTAAATTGGAATAAATTGTTTTTTCCCCTCATGAATCTACACACAATACCCCATAATGACAAAGCAAAAACAGGTTTTTATAAATTTTTGCAAATATATATCACATTTACATAAGTATTCAAACCCTTTACTGAGTACTTTGTTGAAGCACCTTTGTCAGCCAACCTTTGTCAGCGATTATGCCTAGAGTCTTCTTGGGTATGATGCTACAAGCTTGGCACACCTGTATTTGGGGAGTTTCTCCAATTCTTCTCTGCAGATCCTCTCAAGCTCTGTCAGGTTCAGTGGGAAGCGTCGCTGCACAGCTATTTTCAGGTCTCGCCAGAGATGTTCGATTAGGTTCAAGTCCGGGCTCTGGCTGGGCCACTCAAGGACATTCAGAGACTTGTCCCGAAGCCACTCCTTCGTTGTCTTGGCTGTGTGCTTAGGGTCGTTGTCCTGTTGGAAGGTGAACCTTCGCCCCAGTCTGAGGTCCTGAGCACTCTCCAACAGGTTTTCATCAAGAATCATCTTTCCCTCGATCCTGACTAGTCTCCCAGTCCCTGCCACTGAAAAATATCCCCACAGCATGATGCTGCCACCATCATGCTTCACCGTAGGGATGGTGCCAGGTTTCCTCCAGACGTGACGCTTGGCATTCAGGCCAAAGAGTTCAATCTTGGTTTCATCAGACCAGAGAATCTTGTTTCTCATGGTCTGAGAGTCTTTAGGTGCCTTTCGGCAAACTCCAAGTGGGCTGTCATGTGCCTTTTACTGAGGAGTGGCTTCCGTCTGGCCACTCTACCATTAAGGCCTGATTGGTGGAGTGCTGCAGAGATGGTTGTCATCCTGGAAGGTTATCCCATCTCCACAGAAGAACTCTGGAGCTCTGTCAGAGTGACCATTGGGTTCATGGTCACCTCCCTGACCAAGGCCCTTCTCCCCCGATTGCTCAGTTTGGCCAGGCGGCTAGCTCTAGGAAGAGTGTTGGTGGTTCCAAACTTCTTCCATTTAAGAATGATAGAGGCCACTGTGTTCTTGAGGGCCTTCAATGCTGCAGTAAGTTTTTGGTACCCTTCCCCAGATCTGTGCCTCGACACAATACTGTCTCGGAGCTCTACGGACAATTCCTTCAACCTCATGGCTTGGTTTTTGCTCTGACATGCACTGTCAACTGTGGGACCTTATATAGACAGGTGTGTGCCTTTACAAATCATGTCCAATCAATTGAATTTACCACTAGTGTACAAGTGTACAGTCGTGGTCAAAAGTTTTGAGAATGACACAAGTATTGGTCTTCAAAGTTTGCTGCTTCAGTGTTTTTAGATATTTTTGTCAGATGTTACTATGGTATACTGAAGTATAATTACAAGCATTCCATAAGTGTCAAAGGCTTTTATTGACAATTACATTACGTTTATGCAAAGAGTCAATATTTGCAGTGTTGACCCTTCTTTTTCAAGACCTCTGCAATCCGCCCTGGCATGCTGTCAATTAACTTCTGGGCCACATCCTGACTGATGGCAGCCCATTCTTGCATAATCAATGCTTGGAGTTTGTCAGAATTTGTGGGTTTTTGTTTGTCCACCCGCCTCTTGAGGATTGACCATAAGTTCTCAATGGGATTAAGGTCTGGGGAATTTCCTGGCCATGGACCCAAAATGTCGATGTTTTGTTCCCCGAGCCACTTAGTTATCACTTTTGCCTTATGGCAAGGTGCTCCATCATGCTGGAAAATGCATTTTTTGTCACCAAACTGTTCTTGGATGGTTGGGAAAAGTTGCTCTCGGAGGATGTGTTGGTACCATTCTTCATTCATGGCTGTGTTCTTAGGCAAAATTGTGAGTGAGCCCACTCCCTTGGCTGAGAAGCAACCCCACACATGAATGGTCTCAGGATGCTTTACTGTTGGCATGACACAGGACTGATGGTAGCGCTCACCTTGTCTTCTCCGGACAAGCTTTTTTCCAAATGCCCCAAACAATCGGAAAGGGGATTCATCAGAGAAAATGACTTTACCCCAGTCCTCAGCAGTCCAATCCCTGTACCTTTTGCAGAATATCAGTCTGTCCCTGATGTTTTTCCTGGAGAGAAGTGGCTTCCTCGCTGCCCTTCTTGACACCAGGCCATCCTCCAAAAGTATTCGCCTCACTGTGCGTACAGATGCACTCACACCTGCCTGCTGCCATTCCTGAGCAAGCTCTGCACTGGTGGTGCCCCGATCCCGCAGCTGAATCAACTTTAGGAGACGGTCCTGGTGCTTGCTGGACTTTCAAGGGCGCCCTGAAGCCTTCTTCACAACAATTGAACCTCTCTCCTTGAAGTTCTTGATGATCAGATAAAAGGTTGATTTAGGTGCAATCTTACTAGCAGCAATATCCTTGCCTGTGAAGCCCTTTTTGTGCAAAGCAATGATGATGGCACGTGTTTCCTTGCAGGTAAACATGGTTAACAGAGGAAGAACAATGATTTCAAGCACCCTCCTTTTAAAGCTTCCAGTCTGTTATTCTAACTCAATCAGCATGACAGAGTGATCTCCAGCCTTGTCCTCGTCAACACTCTCACCTGTGTTAACGATAGAATCACTGACATGATGTCAGCTGGTCATGTTGTGGCAGGGCTGAAATACAGTGGAATTGTTTTTTGGGGATTAAGTTGTAGTAACATCTCAAGGATGATCAATGGAAACAGGATGCACCTGAGTTTAATTTCGAGTCTCATAGCAAAGGGTCTGAATACTTATGGAAATAAGGTATCTGTTGTTTTCTTTCAATACATTTGCAAACATTTCTAAAAAACTGTTTTCGCTTTGTCATTATGGGGTATTGTGTGTAGATTGAAGAGGATTCTTTAAATTTTCATCCATTTTAGAATAAGGCTGTAACGTAAACAAAATGTGGAAAAAGTCAAGGGGTCTGAATACTTTCCGAATGCACTGTACAGTATCACTGATAACAGACAATAATCACACGTGTGTCATCACAAATTTCACAGGCAGCAGCACATTACACTACAGATTAGACAAAAAGCACTATACCACCCAACAAACCCAAGACTGAACACACTCTTTGGTAGTGGACACATCAACAGTAGCTCTAACCTAGTATGTTTCAGTTAACAACTGTTGGGCAATAACAGTCCAATCTGCCTGTGGGTCATTAAGTCAGACAGCTGGTCCTTATCACACAGGGTTTAACACATCATCAGTGTTAAGACTGAGGCCCCACGGATGACTTACTACGGTCACCTCTGAATCACGCTGTATACAAGATGCTTTAAACAAACACACACAAGTGTGTATATATTGACGCACGCACACTCACTGGTGGGGAGGCCAGGTGTGAGGTGGAAGAGCTGCTACAAGAGCTGGCTGAAGTGGAGCTGGGAAAGCACGTCATGGTCACAGCAGGAGTTGCTGTATGAAAGAAAAAGATCAATATCAATTCTAAAAGTAATAACAAATGAATGCATTCATTTCTCAGACTGTCCTCTTGATATTTAACTGTAAGTCGCTCTGGATAAGAGCGTCTGCTAAATGACAAAAATGTAAATGTAAATGATATGATAGAAATCACCATCAAGAAAATAAGTGAAAATCAATATTGGCGTGGTTTGGATGTTTCAATTAGGGATGGGTAGAGATGGATGAATAAGGAGTTACTCACTTTTCTTCATGGACGAGCTCGCCTCCAGGAAGGGATGACGGAAGAACTCCTCTACAATGAGAAGAAGAGAAAAAGATTGAAAGTGAGGAACATGCTACCATATCAATTTGAAACATCTCTTAAATAATGAGTGTGGCCCCACTGACCAAAGTCCATGCGTTCCTTGTGGTTGCGCTGCAGAAGACCCAGCAGCAGATGCCTCAGGGGACAGGAGGTCTCTCTGGGGATACTGTGAGGGGAATACATAAGTCACCATGAATGCATGATGGTACTTTACACTTCATTCCTGCTGTAACAACTGATCAGGGGCCTGTTTTGCAATTCACCACAAATGGTTAACATTACGATTGTGGTAGGGAAAGATGCTAAAAGCAGTGTGTGAGAGTATGATAATCAAAAGTCGTTTGTAACATATCCAGAACACAGGGAATGATTAAATGTGATCTACCACAACATGAATTAATTAAAATGGAAGCAACATTCAACAAACAAACTCCTGTGAAAGGCTAAGAAATCTGAACCCTCTGTCTCTAAAAACAGACAGTCTCCAGCTGCTACTGGAGTTGGTGAACACTTACTTGGGGCTGAGGTTCTTGTTTTTCTCATAAAATAGCCGGAGGTCCTGGGGACTGCTAGCCTATGGGTAGCACACACACATCAAATCAAAGTTTATTGGTCATGTACACAGATTTGCAGGTGTTATAGCAGGTGCAGCATAATGCTTATGTTACTAGCTTCAAAAGTGCAGTAGAATGTCTCGTAAATACAATACAAATACTTTATATTTTTTTAAATTACAGACAGAACAAATCACTTGAATGTTTGCATGCACACAAATGAGTTTCAAAGGGAGTGTTAAGATCTGAAGAGGAAACACAGTCAGTTGACCTTTAGAAATCCTGTCTGGCTAGTTTGGGTCAGTTAGGCCTAGTGATCTACCATCATCAGCTGATCCAGGAAATATTTTTCTGAATGACAGTCAAGTGGCAAACAGCTGTTGTGATATAGCATATGGTGCAAAAACAGCCAGGGTGGAAAACGGTGTCCAGAACATGTTGATGTCTCATTCGCTGCGCCAGTGAAGTTGTGAGCCACATTGGATCCAATCCAACACTCCTACATTTATGTTGATTATCTGCTATTGTCTACTTGATTTACAGTGGGGTCTAAAAGATTTAACAGAAAGCACCAGAGTTTAAAAGATTTAACAGAGAAAGCATCAAGGTAATGAGGTAAAGTTTTCATATGTTTCTGTGCATGGGATTGGACACCGAGGTATGTTACTTTGCGTAATTGTGTAGGATAGCCTATTGGTATTTTCCTTTCTATTATTCAGGACATTTCATGTCAACAAATGAGTAGCCTAGTGGGCTTATAAACAAAATGATTTGGTGAATTTGAATGATGTAAATAATGATAATGTTGAGATCCCAGTAACAGATGGACTCTGGTCCCTTTAATCATAGAGGCTATTGTTACTTTGTGTCTCTGAAATGACGTTTCCATTTCAAATTTTTTTTTAACTGAAAGGACCAAATGTGGGCCTTTTACCCACTCTGAATATTTTCGCATGAACTGTTTATTTTCATAAATACGGTAGCCTATGCTACAAAGTATAATATTCTGACCGTATTAATGATTTTATTTTAGGCCATAGCCTAAAGAACAGCTACATGATTTAATGAAAAGCAGCAAATAGACAACATTGTTTCACATTCTTCAATAAAATACTCAAACAGAAACAGGCAATATGCTACAGCTCGCTTCCCAGCCAAATAGGCCTATACGGAAATGTATCTCAATGACGTTGAGTGCGCAGGGGGGTGGGGGGATGTACCTTCCACCAAAATGTTCGCTCGACAAAAAGACATGCAAGCATTGCAGTCCAAGTCAAATACAAACTCTTGGAATGTCTGTTTCTCTCTCGCTCTCTCTCTCTCTGAATGACCCCTTCCTGCATTGAGTGGATTAATTTTAACCATTTAAACACCCTCCCTTTGAGTTGGGTATATCTGCGTATGATTGAGTCTTATATCGTTGGCACTATGGTGCTCACCTGAAATGGGGCTTTCCCAGTCAGACACTGGAACAAAATGGTTCCGATGCTCCACAGGTCAGCTTTGGCATCATAGTTTTGAGACATGATGACTTCAGGTGCCTGGTGGATACAGGAAAACGTTTCAGAGTTGCACACATGACACATGTCAAACATGGTACCTAATGGCAGATACAGCATGACCATAGGCAGTTTGAGGGTGTGTAAGGAACTAGAGGTGCTCACCATGTACATAGGGGACCCACACAGAGTAGCAGCCATCATGTTGTTCTGAAGGTACCGGGCAAACCCAAAGTCAGCTGGAGAGAGGAATAGAAGGAGGAGAGAGAGAGAGAGAGAGAGAGAGGGGGGAAAAATATGATTTAGTTATAGACGGGTTGGTTGTTTAGCAATAAAACCGACGCGTGCGCAACTATGGGGTAAAACAGACGAGGTTGGCTTAGATTGTTGATAACATATCAACTATATGTCTTCTCCAAATGTTTATTGAAAACAAATACATTTGCACAATGAGCATTTTGTCTCTCAAATACATTGTTACAGTTGTTAGTTAGCGAATGTTTGTAATATTAGCATAGACAAGAAATCAGGCAAAACACCTCAAAACATGGTATCAAGAACAAGATAAAACTAGCAGAAACGAGCCACCACATGGCAGCTTCTTGTCATGGTTGTTAGCGATCTGTAATAACAAAGCACGGCATCCGGCTGCATCGATGCACGCGCATCATTTTTGTGACATTGTTAGCCAACCCGTCTATGTAGGAGTGGAGAACACAGCTGTGCACTCAGAGATACTCAGCAGAACCTGGGGGCAATCACAAAATGTTTGCACTGAGCGGAACATTTTTATAACCAGCTGGGAACGACTAGAGGTTACTGTGGAGAGAGGTCTCAATTGACTTTCCACTGAGCCACTAAGAGGACTGGTGACTACATTTTTTGTCACAGAGCTTTTTGAAACCTGCCATCTTACTCTTAGCATGCACTGTAACACCTTTAAATGATACTAGAAAACTGTCTGTCATAATACTTCTGAATCACCACCAGTAGTTAACCCATAAGAGTCTAAGCCCTGTCTAAGTCGGGGGGGTTCTACTAAGCTATATGGAATTGTTTTAAGAAGGTCATACCAATGATCATTTAGCTATTTGATTTAAAATTTTAAGACCCCTTGAAGTATATAAAAAAAAATATATATATATATATATTTTTTTAGGCCTTAGTGCTATTAGCCCATACAAACATTGAATAACAGATTTAATGAGTGAGGTGTAAAGACATATAAAATGCTGCTCTTCAGCCCTGCACTCATTCATTCATTCTTCACAGCTATAAGATTGAACACGTCTCTATAATTTATATGATGCATTACTGTGCATGTGCACAAACACACCCCTACCTATCTTGATGCAGGTGTTGGTGGAGTGGGACTTGCGTCCTGCGGGGTTGGAGAGCAGGATGTTCTGTGGTTTGAGGTCTCTGTGAATGATCCCCTTGGCCTGCAGCACCCTCATGGCCCCGGCTATCTGCTGCAGGAACACCCGGATAGTGTCCTCACTCAGGGTGCCCTTGGCTAGGGGTGGAGGGGTGAGACAGGACAGACTGCCATTAAGGGAAAATAAACTCCTCATCTTTATTTGACTATCAAAACTATGTAAATTATGTTCTTTTTCAATACTGACCTTTCTTTTTGGTGCCATTTGACTGTCATATGTGGTTAGCCTTGCTTCACAGAACATAACAAGCAGGTTCATTTCACTTCCAAATGTAATTCCAAAAACAGACCCTGACGAGGCAGGAGGGGTAGGATCGTCTCTCATTCCACCTTCCTCTGGCTCTCACCATTCATCACTCCACTGGCCTCTCTCTCCAATCACTTCCCTGGCCCAGAGATGGTGTCAGAATCCCTCCCTCCCCCTCAGTCGTCTATGGGAGTCAGAGAGCGTGCCCCCCTTGCATCCTAACAGAAACACCAGACCTGTTCCTGTTCCCCAGCAGCGTATGAAAACCCAGCTTCCCTGTAGCCTGGGACTGGAGTCTAAATAGGGAGGGCCTAAACTTCCTGTGCTAAATTCAGAGGCCTGGTTGGTTCAGCCCACACCCTCATTATCCACCATTCCATCATCACAGCTTTCATCTTCACTTTGCCAAAATACTCTAATTCTGATACTCTGCCTTGATCCTCTAGGTGACTTTCAATTTACCCAGCTTTTTCCCCACTCAACCTGGCTCCAGTCATTGTGTGCTCTGAAAACTTCCCCATTTCATTGTGTGCTCTGAAACCTTCCCCCATTGAATTTGCCACACTATGTGCTACAGCCCAAATGAGGGAAAGCAAGCAATTCTAATGAGAGCTTCCCTGGGCTTTTGACAGATGAAACAGTCCACTTACAGTGGAGATAGTCTGCCAGGTCCCCACCATTGCAGTACTAGAGAAAGATAGAGAGATGAAAGGGAATTACATTAGGAGACATACAATCAGCAGAGAGCAACACACACAGAGGTTGAATTACTGAAGAAACAAAGACTTTAAATGTCTGACATCACCCTCACTCAGATTAAAGTTTTTACCATTTTTCTTTTTTTTTGGGGGGGGGGGGACAGCCCTAATAGGGACAGATACATAATACTCCTCACTAAGGAGGTGTGTGAGTGTGAGAGAGAGAGGGGTAGCGTGTAATTGAATGACACTGATGGTGTAGCATTAATATGAATGAAGCCTGGTCATTGGGTGGGGTAAGTTTGGACAACAGGAGGTCTTTTGACTCCTTTGTGTAACCCTGAAAGGTTTCGTCTTGTGTCATTTCCCTCTGTAAGACATACAAGTTCCCTTTTAACAAAAAAGCGAGAAAATAAATAGTAAAGTTGAGTTCAGAAGGAAATGGGTCTCTTAATTTTTTGGGGCTCCCGAGTGGCGCAGCGGTCTAAGGCACTGCATCTCAGTGCTTGAGGTGTCACTACAGACCACCTGGTTCGATTCCAGGCTGTATCACAACCGGCCGTGATTGGTTGTCCCATAGGGCGGAGCATAATTGGCCCAGTGTCGTCTGGGTTTGGCCGGTGTAGGCCGTCATTATAAATAATAATTTGTTCTTAACTGACTTGCCTAGTTAAATAAAGGTAAAATAAAATAACTACAGAGGTGTTTAGTCAGAATCCTCATAGATGGAGAGTGGTTAAGTTGACATGACCCAAAGGAACCCATGAAACCTACTAGCCTAAATAGGGTTGCAAATTTCCCAGAACTTTCAATAAATTCCCTTTTTTTCCAGAAATCCTGGTTGGAGGATTCTGGATTTCCTGCATATACCCACCCTCCTGATTTTACATTTACATTTTAGTCATTTAGCAGACACTCTTATCCAGAGCGACTTACAGTTAGTGAGTGCATACATTTTCATACTGATTCTCTGGAATCCTCCAACCGAGATTTAAGGAAACCAGGGAATTTATTGAAAGTTCCCGGAATTGTACAACCCTAAGCCTAACTGAACACAATAGCAGTCCTGAGGACCGGTTGTAATTTGATCGGGCACAACTGAGGATCTGTTGCAATTTTTTTTTTTACAGCAGTTCATTCTCTCCCCAGTGCTCATGTTTCCTGTAAGCCTAAGACCCTAGCTAATTACAGTCTCAGTGAGGGTCGAGTTAGAGCAGGAGTGTGTGTGTCGAACCTCAGACCAAAACAAGGGCCAAAGACAAACATGACAACAGCAGAAACTTACCTCCATGACCAGGTACACAGAACTGGCCGTTTCCTAGAGAGAGAAACAACACAAGTCAGGGTGGGTGCAGAGGACAAAAAGGAAAGAGAAAAACAACAATACCTCCAGGTATCGGCGGTTTTAGCATGTCAACACTTTGGCCCCTTGGAACAATAGGATCTGTGTGACAGTGTGTTATGGAGCAGGAGTTGTTGAAGGCACATACCTATTTGTGCTCGGTGACATAACTAAAAAGTCATTGCTTCACTGGAGTAGGTAGGGTAAATTAAAAAGGATGACTTCTGGAACAGGGACATTTGTAGAGAAGAATATTCAATCAAAAATGTATATTTGTCAAATTAAAGTCTACCTCATTGGAACTTATGTTACATCTTCTTTGACATTATTCACTACAATGACAACTGGTTTTTCAAGTTGTTTGAGCTCAAACCACAGATAAAGAGGCAACGACACACCACTACGCTAAGTCCCTGGGTCATCCATGCTGAGTTAACAGTATGGGCCGTGTTTGCCTGGGGGTCAGAGGTTAATGCAGACCAGGAGTGGGCAAGAGTTCAGAGGGACACACAAAACCTCCCACTGTTGTGACAGCTAAAGTGTGAACCATGCTAAAGCTAAAGGGATTGTCTGAGTCATCACGCTCATTCAGCTAAAGGTGAAGAGGATCAACATCTAGCTAGCTAACCTCTACAGGGTTCTCCAGTACTGCTGCCTTCAGCACAAGTAGCACAACAATAGAACTGAGCTCATCATAGAATATATTGGGAGCAAGGCTTAACCTGACTAATTACAATTCAGAAGTATCATGAATGTGCCACAGAGCCATATGAATATGGGGGCTGCCTGCATGACACACAAACAGGAAATGTCAATTTAGAAACTGATAGGCTAGTCTTCCCCCATAGCAACAGTTGGCATGTCAAGAGTATAATGGATTATAAAGCAGTTTAATAAAAAAGTACTGTATGCAGTCTCTGAGCGTTCATTTCAGAGACGCATCTGCATTAAAGCTAATTGGGTTTTTGTGGGGGGACAGCTTGACTTGGCTGACAAAGGCAACATTGGGACCACCAGGGAGGTTCACTGTTAAAAGTCTGTTGTTTGAAACCAAAACAAATTATCTTCCAGAGCACAAACAAACAATTGGAGTCATAAGCAATATTACGCCCACCTCAGTAGCTTGTAGGGCTGTGACGATACCAGTATCGGAATATTCTTTCCATGGCAAAAATTAAAACAAGAAGCAGACCAAACTCTTTGGTCCTTTAAAAACCTGCTGTATGTAAAATATTGTGTGCTACATAGCTTGAAAAAATATATAAATGTGACTCTGGATGACAACATAATGATGTTTGTTTCCAACATTAGGGCTGTTTTCCTAAAGAAGTTAAATCAGCTTGTTTTGTTTCCTTGCCACGATACTAACAAGTATCGCGATACTGGTATCGTCCTGGCCCTAGTAGCTTGGCTGCTTTTTGACACTGAAAACAGATGGGCATTACTGAGCCCCAGCAACCCTTTTTTTCTCTCGCCATTTTACCAACAGCTTGTCAGCCATGGCACAGACCTTACAAAAACAAGACAGTGCAGCCCACTTCAAAAAGCCCTCTTATCACATAGAAACAGATGACCCTGCTCTTTCTCCCTGTCTAGGTCTCTTTCGACAGCAAATTAGAGCTGGACTACTGGCTGATCTCAGAGTTAATTACAGCGGAGTCAAAGGGGGTGATAAGAGTGCCCTGCTCTAGGATCCTGCAGGGGGTGAGATACACATGATAACACAACATATGAGTGGCGCAGTGGTCTAAGGCACTGCATCGCAGTGCTAACTGTGCCACTAGAGATCCTGGTTCGAATCCAGGCTCTGTTGCAGCCGGCCGCGACCGTGAGACTCATGGGCGGCGCACAATTGGCCCAGCGTCGTCCAGGGTAGGGGAGGGAATGGCCGGCAGGGATGTAGCTCAGTTGATAGAGCATGGCGTTTGCAACGCCAGGGTTGTGGGTTCGATTCCCACGGGGGGCCAGTATAAAAAAATATGTATTCACTAACTGTAAGTCGCTCTGGATAAGAGCGTCTGCTAAATGACTAAAATGTAAATTTACACTTAAGTTATTGACAGAGCTCACCAGGTAACTGCCAAAATAATAACACTTGAGTAAATGAGGGTTCTGGATGCTCAGTTATGGTGTGGGGTGCTTTTTCCTGGCATGGTTTAGGTCCACTCAACCCCTTAGAGGGCAAAGTAAACAAAAGTAAATACACAGCCATTCTGAGTAATCACCTTCAACCTATGGTGAATCATTTATATCCTGATGGGAGTGGCTGACAATGCCCCCACCCACAGGGCACGAGTGGTCACTGATTGGTTTGATGAGCATGAAAATGATGTAAACCATATGCCACAGCCGTCTCAGTCACCAGATCTCAACCCAATTGAACACATGGGAGATTCTGGAGCCAAAACGCCCTATTAAGACACTTTATGTTGGTGTTTCCATTATTTTGGCAGTTACCTGTACAGTTGAAGTCGGAAGTTTACATTTTAGTCATTTAGCAGATGCTCTTATCCAGAGCGACTTACAGTTAGTGAGTGCATACATAATTATTTATTTTTTCATACTGGCCCCCCCGTGGGAATCGAACCCACAACCCTGGCATTGCAAACGTCGCCTATGGGCACAAACCCACCGTCGCTGGACTAGACAGGACTGGCAAAAAGTGCTCTTCACTGACGAGTCGCGGTTCTGTCTCACCAGGGGTGATGGTCGGATTGGAATGATCGTTACACCGAGGCCTGTACTCTGGAGCGGGATCGATTTGGAGGTGGAGCGTCCGTAATGGTCTGGGGCGGTGTGTCACAGCATCATCGGACTGAGCTTGTTGTCATTGCAGGCAATCTCAACGCTGTGCGTTACAGGGAATACATCCTCCTCCCTCTTGTGGTACCCTTCCTGGAGGCTCTTCCTGACATGACCCCCCAGCATGACAATGCTACCAGCCATACTGCTCATTCTGTGCATGATTTCCTGCAAGACAGGAATGTCAGTGTTCTGCCATGGCCAGCGAAGAGCCCGGACCTCAATCCCATTGAGCACGTCTGAGACCTGTTGGATCAGAGGGTGAGGGCTAGGGCCATTCCCCCCAGAAATGTCAGTGAACTTGCAGGTGCCTTGGTGGAAGAGTGGTGTAACATCGCACAGCAAGAACTGGCAAATATGGTGCAGTCCATGAGGAGGAGATGCACTGCAGTACTTAATGCAGCTTGTGGCCACACCAGATACTGACTGTTACTTTCGATTTATTTTTACCGCCCTTTGTTCAGGGACACATTATTCAATTTCTGTTAGTCACATGTCTGTGGAACTTGTTCAGTTTATGTCTCAGTTGTTGAATCTTGTTGTGTTCATAGAAATATTTACACATGTTAAGTTTGCTGAAAATAAACGCAGTTGACAGTGAGAGGACGTTTCTTTTTTTGCTGAGTTTATTAGCCATTTCTGAGACTCACTTAGATAATTCATTTGATGATACAGCAGTAGCAATACAAGGATATAACATTTATAGAATAGACAGGAATGCTTATGGGGGAGGTGTTGATGTATATATTAAGAGCCATTACCCTGTAATGATTAGAGAAGATCTTAGGTCAAGTGTTTTTGAAGTGCTGTGGTTGCAGGTTAACCTGGCACATATAAAGCCTTTTCTTTTGGGGTGTTGCTATAGGCCGCCAAGTGCTAACAGTCAGTATCTAAATAATGTGTGTGAGATGCTTGACAGTGTATGTGATGTAAACAGATTATGTCTACTTTCTTGGGGACCTGAATTATTGACTGGTTTTCATCAAGCTGTCCACTCAAGAGGAAGCTTCTCACCGTAACCAGTGCCTGTAATCTGGTTCATGTTATTAATCAACCTACCAGGGTGTTTACAAACACTGCAGGAACAAAATCATCCACATGTATAGATCAATTTTTTTTACTAATACTGTAGAACCTTGTTCTAAAGCTGTATCCGTAACCATTGGATGCAGTGATCACATTACAGGGGCTATATCCAGGAAAGCTGGTGTTCCAAAAGCTGGGCCTAAAATAGTGTATAAGAGATCATATAAAAGATTTTGCTTCGACTCCTATATGGATGATGTTAAAGATATTTGTTGGTCTGATGTGATTAATAAGGAGCATCCAGACGCTGCACTTGATGCATTTATGAAATTGCTTCTTCCAATTATTGACAAACATGCACCTGTTAAGAAACTGACTGTTAGAACTGTTAAGGCTCCATGGATTGATGAGGAATTGAAAAACTGTATGGTTGAAAGAGATGGGGCGAAAGGAGCAGCTAATAAGTCTGGCTACACATCTGACTGGCTGACTTACTGCAAATTGAGAAATTATGTGACTAAACTCAACAAAAAGAATAAGAAACTGTATTATGAAGCCAAGATCAATGATATAAAAAATGATGGAAAAACTTGAGTAATTTAAATGAAATTATGGGCAGAAAGACAAATTCAACTTTCATCAAATCAGATGGCTTATTCATCACAAACCATTTGATGTTGCCAATTACTTTAATGATTACTTAATTGGCAAAGTGGGCAAACTTAGGCAGGAAATGCCAACAACGAACAGTGAGCCATCATATTCATGCATAAAAAAACAAATAATAAAAGAAAAGCATTGCAAGTTAGAATTGTGTAAAGTTAGTGTGGGAGAGGTGTAAAAATTATTGTTAGCAATCAATAATGGCAAACCTCCTGGCATTGACAACTTAATGTAAATGGAAGCTACGGAGGATGGTAGCTGACTCTATAGCTTCTCCTATCTGTCATATCTTGAACATCCTCATATCTTGTTCTTTAAAATTAATTTCCTCTTTATCTTAAATAGACATGCCCCATTCAAAAAATACAGAACTAAGAACAGATATAGCCCCTGGTTCTCCTCAGACTTGACTGCCCTTGACCAGCACAAAAACATCCTGTGGCGTACTGCATTAGCATCAAATAGCCCCCGCGATATGCAACTTTTCAGGGAAGTTAGGAACCAATATACACAAGCAGTTAGGAAAGCAAAGGCTAACTTTTTCAAACAGAAATTTGCATCCTGTAGCACTAACTCCAAAAAGTTTTGGGACACTGTAAAGTCCATGGAAAATAAGAGCACTTCCTCCCAGCTGCCCACTGCACTGAGGCTAGGAAACACTATCACCACCGATAAATCTACAATAATCGAGAATTTCAACAAGCATTTTGCTACGGCTGGCCATGCTTTCCACCTGGCTACCACTACCCCGGCCACCAGCTCTGCACCCTCCGCTGCAACTTGCCCATGCCCCCCCGCTTCTCCTTCACACAAATCCAGACAGCTGATGTTCTAAAAGAGCTGCAAAATCTGGACCCCTACAAATCATCTGGGCTAGACAATCTGGACCCTTTCTTTCTAAAACTAGCCGCCGAAATTGTCGCAACCCCTATTACTAGCCTGTTCAACCTCTCTTTCGTAACGTCTGAGATCCCCAGAGATTGGAAAGCTGCCGCGGTCATCCCCCTCTTCAAAGGGGGTGACACTCTAGATCCAAACTGTTACAGACCCATATCCATCCTGCCCTGCCTTTCAAAAGTTTTTGAAAGCCAAGTCAACAAACAGATCACCGACCATTTCGAATCCCACCGTACCTTCTCCGCTATGCAATCCGGTTTCCGAGCTGGTCATGGGTGCACTTCAGCCACGCTCAAGGTCCTAAACGATATTATAACCGCGATCGATAATAGACAGTACTGTGCAGCCGTTTTCATTGACCTGGCCAAGGCTTTCGACTCTGTCAACCACCGCATTCTTATTGGCAGACTAAATAGCCTTGGTTTCTCAAATGACTGCCTCGCCTGGTTCACCAACTACTTCTCAGATAGAGTTCAATGTGTCAAATCGGAGGGCCTGTTGTCTGGACCTATGGCAGTCTCTATGGGGGTGCCACAGGGTTCAATTCTTGGGCCGACTCTTTTCTCTGTGTATATCAATGACGTCGCTCTTGCTGCTGGTGACTCTCAGATCCACCTCTACGCAGACGACACCAATTTGTATACATCTGGCCCTTCATTGGACACTGTGTTAACAAACCTCCAAACGAGCTTCAATTCCATACAACACTCCTTCAGTAGCCTCCAACTGCTCTTAAACACTAGTAAAACTAAATGCATGCTCTTCAACCGAACGCTGCTTGCACTCGCCCACCCGACTAGAATCACTACTCTCGACGGGTCTGACCTAGAGAATGTGGACAACTACAAATATCTAGGTGTCTGGTTAGACTGTAAACTATCCTTCCAGACTCACATTAAGAATCTCCAATCCAAAGTTAAATCTAGAATCGGTTTCCTATTTCGCAACAAAGCCTCCTTCACTCATGCTGCCAAACATGCCCTCGTAAAACTGACTATCCTACCGATCCTTCACTTCGGCGATGTCATTTACAAAATAGCCTCCAACACTCTACTCAGCAAATTGGATGTAGTCTATCACAGTGCCATCCGTTTTGTCTCCAAAGCCCCATATAATACCCACCACTGTGACCTGTACGCTCTTGTTGGCTGGTCCTCACTACATATTCGTCGCCAAACCCACTGGCTCCAGGCCATCTATAAATCACTGCTAGGCAAATCCCCGCCTTATCTTAGCTCATTGGTCACCATAGCAACACCCACCCGTAGTCTGCGCTCCAGCGGGTATATCTCACTGGTCATCCCCAAAGCCAACACCTCCTTTGGCCGCAATTCCTTCCAGTTCTCTGCTGCCAATGACTGGAACAAATTGCAAAAATCTCTGAAGCTGGAGACACTTATCTCCCTCACTAACTTTAAGCATCAGTTGTCAGAGCACCTTACCGATCACTGCACCTGTACACAGCCCATCTGAAATTAGCCCGCCCAACTACCTCATCCCTATATTGTTATTTATTTTGCTCATTTGTACCCCAGTATCTCTATTTGCACATCATCTCTTGCACATCTATCATTCCAGTGTTAATACTAATTGTAATTATTTTGCAATATAGCCTATTTTATTGCCTTACCTCCATAACTTGCTAAATTTGCACACACTGTATATTATATGTATTTCTGTTGTATTTTTGACTTTGTTTTGTTTTACCCCATATGTAACTCTGTGTTGTTGTTTTTATCGCACTGCTTTGCTTTATCTTGGCCAGGTCGCAGTTGTAAATGAGAACTTGTTCTCAACTGGTTTACCTGGTTAAATAAAGGTGAAAAAAAAAAAAAAAAAAAAACCTGGTTTAAAAAAACAAATAAAGCAACACTTCATGGCACAATGCCTCTCCCCCATGTGACCTACTTGTTGTGTCCCCAGGTGACCTACTTGTTGTGTGCATGTACTGACATGTATATGTAACTGATAGATGCACACACACTACATGTTAATGTTTTTAAATGTATGTCAATTGTAAAGTATTTTGTCTGTAATGTCTTTTTCGTTATGTGTCAGACCCCAGTAAAACTAGCGGTCACCATTGGCGTCGGCTAATGGGATCCACATTTTTTAAATCAGAGGGCCTTCAAAAGAGCGGCCCACGGTTATCCATCCCCGATCTAGATTAAAGGTTAGACCTGTGTGCCACATGGATGTAAAGAAAAATAACCAGTTTCATGCTGTTCCCTTCATTCACTATTGTGACTCATTTTGGGGAAGTGTAGGCCACCAGTCCTCCAGGTTGTGCTGCTGATCCAGTTTCTGCTGTTTTGCCTGTGGCTATTGAACCCTGTTCACCAGACGCGCTACCTTGTCCCGGACCTGCTGTTTTCCTCTCTCCCTCTGAATGCTCAGCTTTGAAAAGCCAACTGACATTTACTCCTGAGGTGCTGACCTGTTGCACCCTCTACAACCACTGATTATTATTTGACCCTGCTGGTCATCTATGAACAGCTTGAAGAACGATCTGGCCTTAATGGCCATGTACTCCTATAATCTCCACCCGGCACAGCCAGAAGAGGACTGGCAACCCCTCAGAGCCTGGTTACTCACTAGGTTTCTTCCTAGATTCCTGCCTTTCGAGGGAGTTTTTCCTAGCCACTGTGCTTCTACATCTGCATTGCTTGCTGTTTGGGGTTTTAGGCTGGGTTTCTGTATAAGCACTTTGTGACATCTGCGGATGTAAAAAGGGCTTTATAAATACATTTGATTTAGGCAGCAGTGGTTTAATTATAATCCTTACCATCCCTAGTTTTATGTGACTCCATAAGAAAACAAATAAAAGGCATCATGTACCTGAACACATACAGTGTTTGCATGACTGTCTAGGCTGAGGCTCAGAGGACAGGTGTAAACATGGCAGGCTGCTGTATTGGCTTAGCACTGCGACAACCCAAACATGCCTGTATGAGATCATCTTCAATCAACGCCACTCATATGGTTTCATAGTGGGACCACAGAAACATGGCTACCAACACTCTTCAGGGGGGTGTGACATTCCAGTTTCTGGAACCGTTTTCCACCTGACCGTGACCTTGTTATTGCTTGAGGCTGAGAGGATCGTCAAAGGAACTAATAATGTGTCCTGAAATTAGCACAGATCAAGCTACACTGGGTTGGGCCTATTTGTGTTGTAAGATGTGTATCTTTTGAAGCTGCTCCAGTATTCATGATTGTCAATGTTTTCATGTGTAGGAAGACCATGAATAACAGCAAGAATGTAGATCATTGGCTAAATGTTTAAGAGATGCACAAAAATAAACAGGCCTATGATAAGTATATAGCCCAGAGCCCAGTATAGAAACAGCAAACTTTTGTCACAACCAGCAAGTGATGTAACAAAAATTTAATGAACAGAGGTGGGTCAAAATTTGCATTTCATCCAACACGCACAAATGCTCTACTTGGCTGATATGAAAACTGGGACAGGGAAGAAAAACATGACACGCTGTAAAATTGGTGTAAACAGCAGTTCAAACAACATAGTAGAAATCTAGCACTGTCCACACATTTCTTGCAAATGTATTTGACTTAATAATACATACCTGAAAGTCATGTAATGCAACAATGTTTTCATGTTTTAGTTCCTGGGGAAAAGAAACAGGAAATGTTAGTTCTTTGCAAATAAAAACTCAATGTGAGTAAACATATGGAAATTATTAAATATACTACATCAAAATAAAACTGGTTGCCTTACCTTGAGAATTTTGATCTCTTTCCCCAACAGGGTCTGAGATTTTGCCAAGTTCTTCTTGTTTATGCATTTCACAGCCACCTCCCAGTCGTGTTTCTAAACAGACAAACAAGAATTATAATGCACAATTAGACTATAGTTTTCTGGGTGCCTGTAAGGCCGTTTAATGAATGTTTATAGGTGAAATGCATGGAACATAAGGAAGTGGTAAGGTACCCTACTATATAGTGAAGGAATTAACTATGGACACAGGACACTGGAGTTAAACCCTTAGTTACCTACTAGCTATAAAGGCTCATGGAGCAGAATCCTCCCTCCTCAGCATGAAGTGTGTTGCTGTTGGACAGACATGTCTCAGCATGGCTTTTGTGGTCAATACTTAAGTTTGGACTTTTGGAATAGCAATTTTTTCCCCTCTTCATCATTTTAAATCTTAATCTCGATTTGGACACCCTCCCCACCCACTTCAACATAAATTCTAATTCTAGCCTAGATGTTAGACCATCCACATCACAAACCCATCCACCAAACTGTTAAAGGAAAATACTGTAATTTAGGTTCATAATACACTTGTAATAAATTAACATTATGAGACTCAAAAGATCACATTTCATCTGCAAATGGCTGTTCGTATTTTTCCTCAACCCAGACGATAACATCCTTCAGCTGCCAGGCCTCTCGATTTAAGGTCGTACTACAACAACGTAGAACTAATACTACTAACGTAGGAGAAACATGATAAACAATTCATACGGAAATACTTAATTTGCATAATAGCTAAATTGACACAATCTTGTTAGATTTCGATAAAAATAAAGAAAAAAATGTTTAAAAAAAACAATGCCGCATCGTCCCCTCACCTCTCTATTCCTGCCTTTGAACACCACCGCAAATGCACCGTGTCCTATCAAATCCTTCCTGCTGAACTCGAATTTCCCCACGGCCTCCATCGCTCCAGAACCTCGGGGTTTTATTTTAAGGTAAAATGACAAGCGTTGCAGGGTTGCAGATCTCCTCTCTCAGATGTCCCTTTCTCCTCCGTAAAGTCGGCGCAGCAGGAAAGTTCACCTCGTCTTTCGATTGCCATGGGCTGCCTTCCTGAGAAAGAACGATTTTCTTCTCTCATGTTTAGCTAACGAATGGAAAGGAGTCAGCCTCCTTTCAACAACATACGAGTCCCATGTTTTTATGTTATGGTAGTTAGCTATCTAGCACAACTGACGCAATGTTTACAAAGAGACAATAACCCCAATGTAGGCTAGCTAGCTGCTAGCTAAAATGTCCACCTTAAAAACAGAAGCCTCGGTTTTGTTTGCATACGGAGGAAATCGTTGGCTCCATTGCAACCCGTTCAATAATGTGTTGTCATTTGTTCCAACGCAAGTCCACGACAATTATGCAAGCGGCATCTCGTAATATGTTCAATGGGCTTGAGTAATAGTTTTTTTTTTTCTTTACAGAGCAATCCTCGTATCGATGATGGTCTCAACAAAGCCTTCAGTTACTCTCCAAGCCACGAAATGTTGCGCAGGCGCACGAACCTACAGCTGTATTTTAAAGAGAGGTGTCACATCAGTGTGCTGTTGTTGGCCTACTCTACTGCATGTAACCACCTAGAGTACCGCCTAATCCTAGACCATTAAACCTAGCGGTCAACAGGTAAATGGTTCCAATCGTTTTCCACCATTCATTTTTCCCATAGGGGATTTTAGAAACAATTTAAAATAAGGGCTGTGTTTCGTGTTTATTTTTGGTTCCAACTGCTGTGTCTTTGTGAGAGGCAGAGTAGGTGAACAGATTATCTCCGCATGTGTGGTTCCCACCATAAAGCATGGAGGAGGAGGTGTGATGGTGTGGGGGTGCTTTGCTGGTGACACTGTCTGTGATTTATTTAGAATTCAAGGCACACTTAACCAGCATGGCTACCACAGCATTCTGCAGCAATACGCCATCCCATCTGGTTTGCGCTTAGTGGGACTATCATTTGTTTTTCCAACAGGACAATGACCCAACACACCTCCAGGCTGTGTAAGGGCTATTTGACCAAGAAGGAGAGTGATGGAGTGCTGCATCAGATGACCTGGCCTCCACAATCACCCGACCTAAACCCAATTGAGATGGTTTGGGATGAGTTAGACCGCAGAGTGAAGGAAAGGCAGCCAACAAGTGCTCAGCATATGTGGGAACTCCTTCAAGTCTGTTGGAAAAGCATTCCAGGTGAAGCTGGTTGAGAGAATGCTAAGAGTGTGCAAAGCTGTCATCAAGGCGAAGGGTGGCTACTTTGAAGAATCTCAAATATAAAATATATTTTGATTTGTTTAACACTTTTTTGGTTACTACATGATTCCATGTGTGTTATTTCATAGTTTTGAGGTCTTCACTATTATTCTACAATGGTACTGTATATATACAGTGAGGGAAAAACTGTATTTGATCCCATGCTGATTGTGTACGTTTGCCCACTGACAAAGAAATGATCAGTCTATAATTTTAATGGTAGGTTTATTTGAACAGTGAGAGACAGAAAACAAAACAAAAATCCAGAAAAACGCATGTCAAAAATGTTATAAATTGATTTGCATTTTAATGAGGGAAATAAGTATTTGACCCCTCTGCAAAACATTACTTAGTACTTGGTGGCAAAACCCTTGTTGGCAATCACAGAGGTCAGATGTTTCTTGTAGTTGGCCACCAGGTTTGCACACATCTCAGGAGGGATTTTGTCCCACTCCTCTTTGCAGATCTTCTCCAAGTCATTAAGGTTTCAAGGCTGACGTTTGGCAACTCAAACCTTCAGCTCCCTCCACAGATTTTCTATGGGATTAAGGTCTGGAGACTGGCTAGGCCACTCCAGGACCTTAATGTGCTTCTTCTTGAGCCACTCCTTTGTTGCCTTGGCCGTGTGTTTTGGGTCATTGTCATGCTGGAATACCCATCCACGACCCATTTTCAATGCCCTGGCTGAGGGAAGGAGGTTCTCACCCAAGATTTGACGGTACATGGCCTCGTCCATCGTCCCTTTGATGCGGTGAAGTTGTCCTGTCCCCTTAGCAGAAAAACACCCCCAAAGCATAATGTTTCCACCTCCATGTTTGACGGTGGGGATGGTGTTCTTGGGGTCATAGGCAGCATTCTTCCTCCTCCAAATACGGCGAGTTGAGTTGATGCCAAAGAGCTCAATTTTGGTCTCATCTGACCACAACACTTTCACCCAGTTCTACTCTGAATCATTCAGATGTTCATTGGCAAACTTCAGACGGCCCTGTATATGTGCTTTATTGAGCAGGGTTCCTTGCGGGCGCTGCAGGATTTCAGTCCTTCACGGCATAGTGTGTTACCAATTGTTTTCTTGGTGACTATGGTCCCAGCTGCCTTGAGATCATTGACAAGATCCTCCCGTGTAGTTCTGGGCTGATTCCTCACCGTTCTCATGATCATTGCAACTCCACGAGGTGAGATCTTGCATGGAGCCCCAGGCCAAGGCAGATTGACAGTTCTTTTGTGTTTCTTCCATTTGCGAATAATCGCACCAACTGTTGTCACCTTCTCACCAAGCTGCTTGGCGATGGTCTTGTAGCCCATTCCAGCCTTGTGTAGGTCTACAATCTTGTCCCTGACATCCTTGGAGAGCTCTTTGGTCTTGGCCATGGTGGAGAGTTTGGAGTCTGATTGATTGATTGCTTCTGTGGACAGGTGTCTTTTATACAGGTAACAAGCTGAGATTTGGAGCACTCCCTTTAGGAGTGTGCTCCTAATCTCAGCTCGTTACCTGTATAAAAGACACCTGGGAGCCAGAAATCTTTCTGATTGAGAGGGGGTCAAATACTTATTTCCCTAATTAAAATGCAAATCAATTTATAACATTTTTGACATGAGTTTTTCTGGATTTTGTTGTTGTTATTCTGTCTCTCACTGTTCAAATAAACCTACCATTAAAATTATAGACTGATCATTTCTTTGTCAGTGGGCAAACGTACAAAATCAGCAGGGGATCAAATACTTTTTTCCCTCACTGTGTGTGTATATATATATATATATATATATATATATATATATATATATATATATATATATAGTTGAAGTCGGAAGTTTAGCCAAATACATTTAAACTCAGTTTTTCACAATTCCTGACATTTAATCCTAGTAAAAATTCCCTGTCTTAGGTCAGTTAGGATCACCACTTTATTTTAAGAATGTGAAATGTCAGAATAATAGTAGAGAGAATTATTCTTCCATCACATTCCCAGTGGATCAGAAGTTTACATACACTCAATTAGTATTTGGTAGAATTGCCTTTAAATTGCTTAACTTGGGTCAAACGTTTCGGGTAGCCTTCTACAAGCTTCCCACAATAAACTGGGTGACTTTTGGCCCATTCCTCCTGACAGAGCTGGTGTAACTGAGTCAGGTTTGTAGGCATCCTTGCTCGCACATGCTTTTTCAGTTCTGCCCACAAATTTTCTATAGCATTGAGGTCAGGGCTTTGTGATGGCCACTCCAATACCCTGACTTTGTTGTCCTTAAGCAATTTTGCCACACCTTTGGAAGTATGCTTGGGGTCATTGTCCATTTGGAAGACCCATTTGCGACCAAGCTTTAACTTCCTGACTGATGTCTTGAGATGTTGCTTCAATATATCCACATAATTTTCCTTCCTCATGATGCCATCTATTTTGTGAAGTGCATCAGTCCCTCCTGCAGCAAAGCACCCCCACAGCATGATGCTGCCACCCCCGTGCTTCACGGTTGGGATGGTGTTCTTCGGCTTGCAAGCGACCCCCTTTTTCCTCCAAACATAACGATGGTCATTATGGCCAAACAGTTCTATTTTTGTTTCATCAGACCAGAGTACATTTCTCCAAAAAGTACCATCTTTGTCCCCATGTGCAGTTGCAAACCATAGTCTGCCTTTTTTATGGTGGTTTTGGAGTGGTGGCTTCTTCCTTGCTGAGCGGCCTTTCAGGTTTTGTCAATATAGGACTCGTTTTACTGTCGATATAGATACTTTTGTACCTGTTTCCCCAGCATCTTCACAAGGTCCTTTGCTGTTGTTCTGGGATTGATTTGCACTTTTTGCACCAAAGTACGTTCATCTCTAGGAGATAGAACGCGTCTCCTTCCTGAGCGGTATGACAGCTGCGTGGTCCCATGGTGTTTATACTTGCATACTATTGTTTGTACAGATGAACGTGGTACCTTCAGGCGTTTGGAAATTGCTCCCAAGGATGAACCAGACTTGTGGAGGTCTACACATTTTTTTCTGAGGTCTTGGCTGATTTCTTTTGATTTTCCCATGATGTCAAGCAAAGAGGCACTAAGTTTGAAGGTAGGCCTTGAAATACATCCACAGGTACAACTCCAATTGACACAAATGATGTCAATTAGCCTATCAGAAGCTTCTAAAGCCATGACATCATTTCTGGAATTTTCCAAGCTGTTTAAAGGCACAGTCAACTTAGTGTATGTAAACTACTGACCCACTGGAATTGTGATACAGTGAATTATAAGTGAAATAATCTGTCTGTATACAATTGTTGGAAAGATTACTTGTGTCATGCACAAAGTAGATGTCCTAACCGACTTGCCAAAACTATAGTTTGTTAACAATACATTTGTGGAGTGGTTGAAAAAACGAGTTTTAATGACTCCAACCTAAGTGTATGTAAACTTCCGACTTCAACTGTTCCATTGACTCCAATTCGAGAAATTACAATGAGCACGTCCTCCTATAGCTCCTTCCACCAGCCTCCACTGCCGCAATAATATCCATCTGCTAAATATGTGTATGCGAGCAATACAATTTGATTTGATGTAATTAGCCAATCTTGTTGTTATTAATTCGTATCATAGGCTAATTTGTGTTTTATAATTTGACCAATCATCAAAAGTATCAATATGGTCAGTAAAGCAAGTTCGAGCTCTCTTGTTTGGTCACATTAGGCCTACTCAGATTTTGCCCTCCTACTAAGACTTAGGTAGCCTCTTGCGAACCTTGCATTCTGTTGTTTCTCTACAGACTTTGGCCACAGAGTGCTGGCTATGCTTTAGCCTCCTACTCAGTCTTTGCCCCCCTAGTCTGACTTTGCCCTCCTACTCAGACACATTCTCTTTCCTGTCCTCTCCACCTACATTCTACCTTCATTCCTTGGATTGGATTATCATCCATCCACCTTTCTTTTCCTAATATCGGAGTGCTAAAAACGTCCTTTATCACGACGATAAAAAATTGTTTTTGTACGTTTTCAGAAGAGTATTTTATTTATTTCCACAACTAGGGGGCAGTGCAGGTCTTCCAAAGTGAGGACACGGGAGCTAGAGGTGATGTGCTGCAGATGAGCGACACCTACAAGTTGTCGCCTAATAGTAGTCGGTAGCCTTCCCCCAGGGGAGTAGTTGGGTCGCCATACCCTACCTAGCTCAAGACCAAAAAGTAGACATTTAAAGTTGGCAACAACAACAAAAAGTAGAGCAGTCAGCCTGTGTGCCTTTTCTGTCACTTTTAGAAAGCAGAGGGCAGAGACTGCCATTTGCTTTGCAGGTCAGCCTTTTAGGCAGTGCCCCGATTGCTTTGAATTTGATGTTGGCATTTGAACTCGCCTTGTAAACCTTATTGTAATCTGATATCCAGGGGTTAATTTAATTGGGAATTGAGATGCGGGGACCATTCGAAACTAAAAGCTGCTTTATTGCTATTGGTTGTGATAGCTGTAAGCCTAATTTTATTTTATTTGCCCAATAGGCTAGTGCAATTTTGGTTTAATCTAGGCCTATAGGTATGAAAATAAACACAACTTAACAACTTGCTTTCCCCTAAATACATGTCTTGTTTTTGGCTTCAAATAAAATAACAATTGTCTTTGACAGAATGATAATTGAGATAACGCAAATCATTAAGGATTTAGTTGGGCTAACTTTTTAACTTCTTTCTATAGGCCTACTTCATCATTATCCTCTGCCTGCATCCCTCATCCCTACCTGTAGCCTACCTGCCTCTGGTATAATGCATTTCCACCTTTCACTCTATCAGTCTTGCTTGCCCATCTTCCTGAATTAAAATGAGATATTCTAACAGATCAATCTTGCTGGCAAACGTAATTAAATATTGCTAAGTAAATATAATGAGCACCCAGATAGTGCAAATGCTATGTAGGCACCACAATAATCAGACAGAGACAAGCTGGCCCGGGGAAAAATTTGCGAGGGCCGCCTCCTTGTTTGCAACTATGTTGCAATATTAATATTCTCGCCGCTTTGTTAATACAAAATGTTTCAATATTCTCAGAGCCACCTCGTTCCTTGATACAATCAGTGGCGATTTTAGCATGTCAATCTTGGTGGGGCAACTCCCCATTTTTTTGGGATGCATGCCAGCAAAGCCACTACACAACACAACACAACACTAAACAATACATTAATTGCACTATATCGGTGATAAACGGTGCCCACAAAATATTAGGGCCTACATAAAGCTGTCCCAACAGCAGAGTCCCAACAGCAGTCCCAACGCCTTACCACTGCTACACCTGGCTATCAGTGGAGCCTTGTCTGGCAGCAAAACAGTTCATTCAGCCTCATTTGCTGCCTTTAAAAAAAAACATAGCTGATATGGCTGACTTGCTTAAACAAATGTGGTTTCTACTGACAATTGAGATGTACAAACTATGGCATAAGGGGACGACGAGCGGATAAGAGGCAATCTGTAATTTCGATTAAGACATAATGAGCGAGCTAGGATGGACATAGTCAATATAACTATTTGTTCAGCACCTTTGAAATGTACAGCGACATAATTCAGAACATGGGCTGTTCTTACAGTATTCTCCCTGTACACCAAGTCAGAACCGTGGGATAAATAAAGGGGGCATATAAGTAGACAATGAAAGCTCTTACAATATTCGATGATGACATTTCTCTAATACAGGCTATAGGCTAAATGTGCACCACCAAGTCAGAACAGGAGGCTAAGTTATTAGGGAAAAGGGAGCAAATTATTAGGGTGAGGCACATGGGCTACTAACAGCTTACTACACAACATACACTTAGTATTTCTTTCTTAGCTACAGTATACAGTGGGGAGAACAAGTATTTGATACACTGCCGATTTTGCAGGTTTTCCTACTTACAAAGCATGAAGAGGTCTGTAATTTTTATCATAGGTACACTTCAACTGTGAGAGACGGAATCTAAAACAAAAATCCAGAAAATCATATTGTATGATTTTTAAGTAATTAATTTGCATTTTATTGCATGACATAAGTATTGGTGGTCCTCTGTAGCTCAGCTGGTAGAGCACGGCGCTTGTAACGCCAAGGTAGTGGGTTCGATCCCCGGGACCACCCATACACAAAAATGTATGCACGCATGACTGTAAGTCGCTTGGATAAAAGCGTCTGCTAAATGGCATATTATTATTATATTATTATTTGATACATCAGAAAAGCAGAACTTAATATTTGGTACAGAAACCTTTGTTTGCAATTACAGAGATCATACGTTTCCTGTAGGTCTTGACCAGGTTTGCACACACTGCAGCAGGGATTTTGGCCCACTCCTCCATACAGACCTTCTCCAGATCCTTCAGGTTTCGGGGCTGTCGCTGGGCAATACGGACTTTCAGCTCCCTCCAAAGATTTGGCCACTCCAGGACCTTGAGATGCTTCTTACGGAGCCACTCCTTAGTTGCCCTGGCTGTGTGTTTCGGGTCGTTGTCATGCTGGAAAACCCAGCCACAACCCATCTTCAATTCTCTTACTGAGGAAAGGAGGTTGTTGGCCAAGATCTCATGGCCCCATCCATCCTCCCCTCAATATGGTTGTTACGAACCCCGTGGCTCTAAACGTCTAGGGTGGATGGACATGAGACCCGTAACATAAATTATGCAAATTATAAGTGTGACCTGGAACAGCGAGAACCAAAAATGACACAACAACCATGAGCTACCGTCAAACTTAAATGGTTTATTGCTAAACACACGGTAAAGGTTTGGGAAAAAGGGCTGAGCAGGACCCAAGAAATGAAACAATAGTGTAAAACCCCCTAAACTGATCTAGCCTGCCTGAAGAACCGCTAGGCTACTGCTAGTCATACAAAAATACAGTGGGTGGTCCGCTCAGGTCTAACTGGTGTTTATAGACAGATTTCTTCCTACGGGTAATGTACGCCCAAGGGCAACTAGCTTAAACCCCCCTTTTCCCAAAAAAACACACAAAACTACTAAACAGGGTACTCAGCAATTAAATAAGTACACAGGATACAACAGTATCCACACTCAGGTAAAGAAATATATTCTAATAATGTTACCAACAGGGTAACCAACAACTTAGTGCGTACACAACACACAGGACACCACCGTGTCCATACTCACATATGGCAAAAAGTCTCTCTCTCCTGCAACAAACACAAGTCTGGTTTTTATAAAATGGGATGTGTGATTGAACAAACGAATAACAGGTGGTGCAATTAACAGGAATGTTCACTGATTGGTCCAATCAGCAGACACCTCAACGACCACCAATCAGGAACATACAGGACACCTGTGATTAGGGCAGAAGGAGAGAAACACACAAAAACACAGGATACCTGTATCCGTAACAATGGTGCAGTCGTCCTGTCCCCTTTGCAGAAAAGCATCCCCAAAGAATGATGTTTCCACCTCCATTCTTCACGGTTGGGATGGTGTTCTTGGGGTTGTACTCATCCTTCTTCTTCCTCCAAACACGACGAGTGGAGTTTAGACCAAAAAGCTCTATTTTTGTTTCATCAGACCACATGACCTTCTCCCATTCCTCCTCTGGATCATCCAGATGGTCATTGACAAACTTCAGACGGGCCTGGACATGCACTGGCTTGAGCAGGGGGACCTTGCGTGCACTGCAGGATTTTAATCCATGACGGCGTAGTGTGTTACTAATGGTTTTCTTTGAGACTGTGGTCCCAGCTCTCTTCAGGTCATTGACCAGGTCCTGCCGTGTAGTTCTGGGCTGATCCCTCACCTTCCTCATGATCATTGATGCCCCACGAGGTGAGATCTTGCATGGAGCCCCAGACCGAGGGTGATTGACCGTCATCTTGAACTTCTTCCATTTTCTAATAATTGCGCCAACAGTTGTTGCCTTCTTACCAAGCTGCTTGCCTATTGTCCTGTAACCCATCCCAGCCTTGTGAAGGTCTACAATTTTATCCCTGATGTCCTTACACAGCTCTCTGGTCTTGGCCATTGTGGAGAGGTTGGAGTCTGTTTGATTGAGTGTGTGGACAGGTGTCTTTTATACAGGTAACGAGTTCAAACAGGTGCAGTTAATACAGGTAATGAGTGGAGAAGAGGAGGGCTTCTTAAAGAAAAACTAACAGGTCTGTGAGAGCCGGAATTCTTATTGGTTGGTAGGTGATCAAATACTTATGTCATGCAATAAAATGCAAATTAATTACTTAAAAATCATACAATGTGATTTTCTGGATTTTTGTTTTAGATTCCGTCTCTCACCGTTGAAGTGTATCTATGATAAAAATGACAGACCTCTACATGCTTTGTAAGTAGGAAAACCTGCAAAATCGGCAGTGTATCAAATACTTGTTCTCCCCACTGTACATATCTCCCTGGCATATTACATCATTTATGCAGCAGGCCATCCTTTGTCGCACATTTTGTCATCAAAGTCTGGCATTCTCTGGATTTATGGTGCTTTCAAGACAACTGGGAATTCAAAAAAAAAAAAAACTATGTCGAATCATGAAGTCAGTGATCTTCAGTTCGGAGCTCTAGAAAGAGGCCCGGGTTCCCGACTTGGAATTCCGAGTTGGATGACCATTCAAAACGTATTTTCCCAGTCCGAGCTCGTTTTTTTCAGAGTTCCCAGTTGTCTTGAACTGACTGAAGTCTGAGATTTCCCAGTTCCGATTTTCCAGTTGTTTCGAATTCAGCAGAAGTCATGCTGGATTGACAGCATGGCCAATGTTGAATGTTTATCCTTTTAAGCTGAAAAAAGAGACCCTTAAACCCAGACTTGGACCACACACCCACTCCACTGAATAGCAGGCTAGTGATTGCTTTGCAATGCTTGCTGTTAGCCACTGATAACTTCCAAACCACTCAATGTTGAATTTGCGATTTCCAACTTGTTGTGTAATGTTCATGTCCAATGGCCGATGAGCACCGATACGTTTTATCTTTCATTTCTCTTCAGAATTTCTCTTCATATGACAAGAATTGAAAGGGATTTGCCAGTAGATTTTCGACTTGATTCATGATGATTACTGCTAGCTTGCTAGCTAAGATTTTGAAAGTAGGATGTTGACATTATCAGTCACATTTTAGCTATGGTACATATAACATGATTTGACTTTATCTGTGGCCTTCTTGGATGGGCACTTCTAATGTAACTCTATGGCAGCACCCAAGGGGCTTGAATTATCAAGCTCTACCCGTAGATTTTGCGGTGACATAGTGTCCCCATGAGTGACAGAACACTGAGCCAATCACGGTGCAACTAGAGAACATTACCAACCCCTACGCTCCATATTTTCCGCTGGCTGCCCCACCACCAAAGAAAGCACTGAGCTAGGCTGAAACACCTGCATTTTGGAGCTGCCTTACTCAAGAAAGCAAAAAATAGATAATGTTTGTATAAGGCTTTATTAACAATGATATTATTTTTTTTTTACATTGTTTGCAAACTGATATGTGACACGTATTAATGCCAAAATAACATGCAAAAACATACAAATAATAATAATAATAATATTTATATGTATATATATATACATGAATCCCAGAACATATTCCAGTCTCTGCTAGCAAAACAGTCTTGTAGCTTAGCATCCACTTCATCAGACCACTTCCGAATTGAGCATGTCACTGGTACTTCCTGTTTGAGTTTTTGCTTGTAAGCAGGAGTCAGGAGGATAGAGTTATGTTCAGATTTGCCAAATGGAGGGCGAGGAGGAGCTTTGTATGCGTCTCTGTGGAGTGAAGGTGATCTAGAGTTTTTTCCCCTCTAGTTGCACAGGTGACATGCTGGTAGAAATGAGGTAAAACGGATTTCAGTTTTCCTGCATTAAAATCACCGGCCACTAGGAGCACTGTCTCTGGATGAGCGTTTTCTTGTTGGCTTATGGCCCTATAATAGCTTGTTGAGTGCGGCCTTAGTGGCAACTCCTGTACTCCCTGTTCACTCATGACTGCATGGCCAGGCACGACTCCAACACCATCATTACGTTTGTAGATGACACAACAGTGGTAAGCCTGATCACCGACAATGACGAGACAGCCAATAGGGAGGAGGTCAGAGACCTGGCCGTGTGGTACCAGAACAACACCCTCTCCCCCAACGTGATCAAGACAAAGGAGATGATTGTGGAATATAGGAAAAAGAAGAGGACCGAGCACGCCCTCATTCTCATCGACAGGGCTGTAGTGGAGCAAGTTGAGAGCTTCAAGTTCCTTGGTGTCCACATCACCAACAAACTAACATGGTCCAAGTACACCAAGACAGGCGAGAAGAGGGCACGACAAAACCTATTCCCCCTCAGGAGCCTGAAAAGATTTGGCATGGGTCCTCAGATCATCAAAAGGTTCTACAGCTGCAACATTGAGAGCATCCTGACTGGTTGCATCACTGCCTGGTATGGCAACTGCTCGGCCTCCGACCGCAAGGCACTACAGAGGGTTGTGCGTACAGCCCAGTACATCACTGGGGCCAAGCTTCCTGCCATCCAGGGCTTCTATACCAGGCGGTGTCAGAGGAAGGCCCTAAAAATGGTCAAAGACTCCAGCCACCCTAGTCATAGACTGTTCTCTCTGCTACTGCACGGCAAGCGGTACCGGAGCGCCAAGTCTAGGTCCAAGAGGTCCCAGACTATTTGCGTTGCCCCCCCCTCTTTTACGCTGCTGCTACTCTCTGTTTATTATCTATGCATAGTCACTTTAATAACTCTACCTTCGTGTACATATTACCTCAATTACCCCGACTAACCGGTGCCCCCGCACACTGACTCTGTGCCGGTACCCCCTGTATATAGCCTCGCTATTGTTATTTTACAATTGTTATTTTAATGCTGCTCTTTAATTATTCGTTGCTTTTTTTTTTTTTTTTTTAGGTATTCTTTCTTAAAACCGCATTGTTGGTTAAGGGCTTGTAAGTAAGCATGTGACAAATAACATTTGATTTCATTTGATTCGAGCATCGGTTTGTGGTTGTAAGTAGACAGCTACGGAAAATAATAGTATGCTAAATACAGTGCCTTGCAAAAGTATTCATCCCCCTTGGCATTTTTCCTATAATTTAAATGGATTTTTATTTGGATTTCATGTAATGGACATACACAAAATAGTCAAAATTGGTGAAGTGAAATGAAAAACTTGTTTCAAAAAATAAATTACGGAAAAGTGGTGCGTGCATATGTACATTTACATTTTAGTCATTTAGCAGACACTCTTATCCAGAGCGACTTACATGAGCAATTAGGGTTAAGTGCCTTGCTCAAGGGCACATCGACAGATTTTTAACTCTTAACCACTAAGCTACCTGCCACCCATGTATTCACCCCCTTTGCTATGAAGCCCCTAAACAAGATCTGGTGTAACCAATTACAGTGAGGGAAAAAAGTATTTGATCCCCTGCTGATTTTGTACGTTTACCCACTGACAAAGACATGATCAGTCTATAATTTTAATGGTAGGTTTATTTGAACAGTGAGAGACAGAATAAAAAACAATAAAAATCCAGAAAAACGCATGTCAAAAATGTTATGAATTGATTTGCATTTTAATGAGGGAAATAAGTATTTGACCCCTCTGCAAAACATGACTTAGTACTTGGTGGCAAAACCCTTGTTGGCAATCACAGAGGTCAGACGTTTCTTGTAGTTGGCCACCAGGTTTGCAAACATCCCAGGAGGGATTTTGTCCCACTCCTCTTTGCAGATCTTCTCCAAGTCATTAAGGTTTTGAACCTGATGTTTGGCAACTCGAACCTTCAGCTCCCTCTACAGATTTTCTATGGGATTAAGGTCTGGAGACTGGCTAGGCCACTCCAGGACCTTAATGTGCTTCTTCTTGAGCCACTCCTTTGTTGCCTTGGCCGTGTGTTTTGGGTCATTGTCATGCTGGAATACCCATCCACGACCCATTTTCAATGCCCTGGCTGAGGGAAGGAGGTTCTCACCCAAGATTTGACGGTACATGGCCCCGTCCATCGTCCCTTTGATGCGGTGAAGTTGTCCTGTCCCCTTAGCAGAAAAACACCCCCAAAGCATAATGTTTCCACCTCCATGTTTGACGGTGGGGATGGTGTTCTTGGGGTCATAGGCAGCATTCCTCCTCCTCCAAACACGGCGAGTTGAGTTGATGCCAAAGAGCTTGATTTTGGTCTCATCTGACCACAACACTTTCACCCAGTTCTCCTCTGAATCATTCAGATGTTAATTGGCAAACTTCAGACGGGCCTGTACATGTGCTTTCTTGAGCAGGGGGACCTTGCGGGCGCTGCAGGATTTCAGTCCTTCACGGCGTAGTGTGTTACCAATTGTTTTCTTGGTGACTATGGTCCCAGCTGCCTTGAGATCATTGACAAGATCCTCCCGTGTAGTTCTGGGCTGATTCCTCACCATTCTCATGATCATTGCAACTCCACGAGGTGAGATAATGCATGAAGCCCCAGGCCGAGGGAGATTGACAGTTATTTTGTGTTTCTTCCATTTGCGAATAATCACACCAACTGTCGTCACCTTCTCACCAAGCTGATTGGCAATGGTCTTGTAGCCCATTCCATCCTTGTGTAGGTCTACAATCTTGTCCCTGACATCCTTGGAGAGCTCTTTGGTCTTGGCCATGGTGGAGAGTTTGGAATCTGATTGATTGATTGCTTCTGTGGACAGGTGTCTTTTATACAGGTAACAAGCTGAGATTAGGAGCAGTCCCTTTAAGAGTGTGCTCCTAATCTCAGCTCGTTACCTGTATAAAAGACACCTGGGAGACAGAAATCTTTCTGATTGAGAGAGGGTCAAATACGTATTGCCCTCATTAAAATGCAAATCAATTTATAACATTTTTGACATGCGTTTTTCTGGATTTTGTTGTTGTTATTCTGTCTCTCACTGTTCAAATAAACCTACCATTAAAATTATAGACTGATCATTTCTTTGTCAGTGGGCAAATGTACAAAATCAGCAGGGGATCAAATACTTTCTTCCCTCACTGTACCTTCAGAAGTCACATAATTAGTTAAATAAAGTCCACCTGTATGCAGTCTAAGTGTCACATGATCTGTCACATGATCTCAGTATATATACACCTGTTCTGAAAGGCCCCAGAGTCTGCAACACCACTAAGCAAGGGGCACCACCAAGCAAGCGGCACCATGAAAACCAAGGAGCTCTCCAATCAGGTCAGGGACAAAGTTGTGGAGAAGTACAGATCAGGGTTGGGTTATAAAAAAATATCAGAAACTTTGAACATCCCACAGAGCACCATTAAATCCATTATAAAAAAATGGAAAGAACCACAACAAACCTGCCAAGAGAGGGCCTCCGACCAAAACTCACAGACCAGGCAAGGAGGGCATTAATCAGAGAGGCAACAAAGAGACCAAAGATAACCCTGAAGGAGCTGCAAAGCTCCACAGCGGAGATTGGAGTATCTGTCCATAGGACCACTTTAAGCCGTACACTCCACAGAGCTGGGCTTTACTGAAGACTGGCCAGAAAAAAGTCATTGCTTAAAGAAAAAAATAAGCAAACACGTTTGGTGTTCGCCAAAAGGCATGTGGGAGACTCCACAAACATATAGAAGAAGGTGCTCTGGTCAGATGAGACAAAAATTGAGCTTTTTGGCCATCAAGGAAAACAATATGTCTAGCGCAAACCCAACACCTCTCATCACCCCGAGAACACCATCCCCACAGTGAAGCATGGTGGTGGCAGCATCATGCTGTGGAGATGTTTTTCATCGGCAGGGACTGGGAAACTGGTCAGAATTGAATGAATGATAGATGGCGCTAAATACAGGGAAATTCTTGAGGGAAACCTATTTCAGTCTTCCAGAGATTTGAGACTGGGACGGAGGTTCACCTTCCAGCAGGACAATGACCCTAAGCATACTGCTAAAGCAACACTCGAGTGGTTTAAGGGGAAACATTTAAATGTCTTGGAATGGCCTAGTCAAAGCCCATACCTCAATCCAATTGAGAATCTGTGGTATGACTTAAAGATTGCTGTACACCAGCGGAACCCATCCAACTTGAAGGAGCTGGAGCAGTTTTGCCTTGCAGAATGGGCAAAAATCCCAGTGGCTAGATGTGCCAAGCTTATAGAGACATACCCCAAGAGACTTGCAGCTGTAATTGCCACAAAAGGTGACTCTACAAATTTCTTATTTCTTGCAAAAAATATTTTGCATCTACAAAGTGGTAGGCATGTTGTGTAAATCAAATGTGGTCCTCTGTAGCTCAGCTGGTAGAGCACGGCGCTTGTAACGCCAAGGTAGTGGGTTCGATCCCCGGGACCACCCATACACAAAGATGTATGCACGCATGACTGTAAGTTGCTTTGGATAAAAGTGTCTGCTAAATGGCTTATTATTATTATAAATGATACAACCCCCCCCAAAATCCATTTTAATTCCAGGTTGTAAGGCAACAAAATAGGAAAAATGCCAAGGGGGGTGAATACTTTCGCAAGCTACTGTAGTATGGTCTACAGCTTATCATGAGGTATTCTAACTCAGGCGAGGAGAACCTTGAGACTTCCTTAATATTAGAGATCACACACCAGCTGTTGTTAACAAAGAGACACACACCCCGCCCTTGATCTTACGAGACGCTGCCGTTCTGTCCTGCCGATGCATAGAAAAACTAGCTAGATTTATATTAACCATGTCCTCGTTCAGCCATGACTCTGTGAAGCATAGGATATTACAGTTGTTCAGGTCCCGTTGATAGGATAGTCTCAAACGGCGCTCGTCTAGTTTATTCTCCAGTGATTGTACATTCACCAATAGAACAGAGAGTAATCAATCAAATTTATTTATAAAGCCCTTTTAACATCAGCAAATGTGACATTGTGCTTATACAGAAACCCAGCCTAAAACCCCAAACAGCAAGCAATGCAGATGTAGAAGCACAGTGGCTAGGGAAAACTTCCTAGAAAGGCAGGAACCTAGGAAGAAACCTAGAGAGGAACCAGGCTCTGAGGGGTGGCCAGTCCTCCTCTAGCTGTGGAGGTTATAAGAGTACATGGCCATTAAGGCCAGATCGTTCTTCAAGATGTACAAATGTTCATAGATGACCAGCAGGGTCAAATAATAATCACAGTGGTTATAGAGGGTGCAACAGGTCACCACCTCAGGAGTAAATTTCAGTTGGCTTTCATAGCTGAGCTTTCAGAGGTCGAGACAGCAGGTTTGGTAGAGAGAGAGAGGGGGCGAGAGAGAGAGGGAGAGTCGAAACAGCAGGGCCGGGACAAGGTAACACGTCCGGTGAACAGGTCAGGGTTCCATAGTCAGAACAGTTGAAACTGGAGCAGCAGCACAACCAGGTGGACTGGGGACAGCCAGGAGTCATCAGGCCAGGTAGTCCTGAGGCATGGTCCCAGCCTCAGGTCCTCCGGGAGGGGAGGGAGAGCGAGAGAGAATTAGAGGGAGCATTAAGTTAACACAGGACACCAGATAAGACAGGAGAATTACACCAAATATAACAGACTGACCCTAGCCCCCCGTCACATAGTCTATTGCAGCATAGATACTAGAGGCTGAGGGTGGGGTGGGGTGGGGGGGGGGTGTCAGGTAGAGGCGGTTTATTCACTTGCCGCCGTAGTTTTATCAGATTGCCCCCACGTCGGCCTCTATTTCGTTGTCTTTTCCTCTTCTGAGTGTCAGGGATTAGGGCCTGGTCCCGGGTGTATGTTCTGCGCAACCAAGTCATTGAAGTAAAATTCTTCATTCAAGTCGAGGTTAGTGATCACTGTTCTGATGTCCAGAAGCTCAATTCGGTCATAGGAAATGATGAAACATTATGTACCAAAAAAGTTAAGATCAGCGCTAAAAAAAGCGTAATTGGTCAGGAGCCCGTAAAACTGCCACTATACATGCCAATGCCATTCTTGTCCCGATAGACTCACAGACACACTGCAGCCTCTCTAGACTCTGCCTTGAAGGGCAGGTTGGGTGTAGAGGAGCGGGCGGGTTGGGAAATTTGTTAGGCCTACTGCTGCTAGGTAGCTCTCTCTCTGCTCTCCCCCTCCCCTCTGTCTGTTCTTGATTGCAGGAGTGAAGTCTGGTGTGCGGGAGTCAGGGTTCCAGCTGCAGCTCATTCACCATAATCACCTCAGCCTTAAAGACCCGGTCAAACTTGCCACTCATCGTCAGATCATAGTCAAGACGACCATGTTAGTCTCGCTGTTGACTCAACCTGCTTGTTTTCGCTCTTTGTGTTTTTTGGCCTGTTCTATTTACTTTTCTCCTGTGCCACAGATTATTGGAACCTGACTCCTGCCTCTGCTTCACTCCTGCCACCACCATCCTGCTTTCCACTACCGGACCTCCCTTTTGGACTCACCACGGACACTAGGACGTTACGGTACCACTCCTGCTCAGAACCTGGATCTGTTACCCTCCCTGTAAACCTGGACTTGCTCTTCCCCTATTTTTGGAAACCTGGACAATTGAACCTTGTAAATAAACCTGTTAAACCTTCTCTGGCTCGGTGTAGTTGTCTGCATTTGGGTTCATATCCAGTTAAATCATGACAAAATTGAGATCAGAGAGCCAGAGCACCTCAGCCGGTGCAAGGTTTTAACTCTTACTGTTCCAGTAGTCAGTGTGGTGAACAATGTGTCATGTGTGGAATGTGTGACATGTAGTTGTTGTACAGTGCCTTTAGGAGGCACATCAGAACGGGTTATTAAAGAGGTGTGTGTCACGATCGTCGTAGTAATGAGTAGACCAAGGCGCAGCGTGAGAAACAAACATGACTTTAATTAGTTAAAGTTTCTAAACAAAACAAAACACGACTCGTGAAGTCCACGGTGACAATGACCGAACACGGAACAAAAACCCACAAACACAAAGTGAAACACAGACAGTTAAATATGGCTCCCAATCAGAGACAACCAGCACACAGCTGACACTCGTTGCCTCTGATTGGGAGTCACTCAGTCAAACATAGAAAATGACGAACTAGAAACACCCAACATAGAAACAGAACACATAGAATGAACACACCCTGGCTCAACATAATGAGTCCCAGAGCCAGGGTGTGACAGTACCCCCCCCTAAAGGCGCGGACTGCGACCGCGCCTCAACTAAACAAAACAGGGGAGGGCTGGGCGGGCATACCTCCTCGGCGGCGGTTCTGGCTCCGGCCTTGACCACCACCCTCCAATACACCCCCCATAGTGCCCCTGGTCCAGTTTGTCGACTTGCACCCCTGGCTTGGTGCGTGGAGGAGGAACGGGCCTTACCAGGCTGACTTCTCGCACCCCTGGCTTAGTGCGAGTGGCAGGAACAGGCCGGACCGGGCTGGCGACGCGCACCGTAGGTTTGGTGCGAGTGGCAGGAACAGGCCGGGTCGGGCTGGCGACGCGCACCGTAGACTTGGTGCGGGTGGCAGGAACAGGCCGGTCGGGCTGGCGACGCGCACCGTAGACTTGGTGCGGGTGGCAGGAACAGGCCGGACCGGGCTGGCGACGCGCACCGTAGGTTTAGTGCGTGGAGCAGGGACAGGCCGGGCTGGGCTGTCGACGCACACCGTAGGCTTGGTGCGTGGAGCAGGGACAGGCCGGACCGGGCTGGCGACGCACACCGTAGGCTTGGTGCGTGGAGCAGGGACAGGCCGAACCGGGCTGTGGAGACGGATAGGAGGCCTGGAGTGAATAGCGGCCACCACCCGTCCTGGCTGAATGCCTACCCTCACACACTCTGTGTGAGGCATCCGCACAGGACGTACAGGGCGGTGTACCCCTGGCCTGGTGGCCTTCTGGATCCGCCCCCTTTTCTCCTCCGTCAGCCCCGTCGTCCATGCCGTGTGCCCCCCCTAAACATTTTCTGGGGTTGCCTCACGACCGTCCGACGACGACCCTGATCACGCCGTAGCTCCTCTCTACGGCGCGCCTCCACCGTCTCACTCCATGGCCGGCGATCCATTCCGGCCAGGATTTCCTCCCAGGTCCAGGACCCCTGCCCGTCCAAGATCTGCTCCCACGTCCAGGCTGCCTGCTCCTGGACACGCTGCTTGGTCTTGGTATGGTGGGTTTTTCTGTCACGATCGTCGTAGTAATGAGTAGACCAAGGCGCAGCGTGAGAAACAAACATGACTTTAATTAGTTAAAGTTTCTAAACAAAACAAAACACGACTCGTGAAGTCCACGGTGACAATGACCGAACACGGAACAAAAACCCACAAACACAAAGTGAAACACAGACAGTTAAATATGGCTCCCAATCAGAGACAACCAGCACACAGCTGACACTCGTTGCCTCTGATTGGGAGTCACTCAGTCAAACATAGAAAATGACGAACTAGAAACACCCAACATAGAAACAGAACACATAGAATGAACACACCCTGGCTCAACATAATGAGTCCCAGAGCCAGGGTGTGACAGTGTGTATGTGTGTGTGTGTTTGTGTGTCAAATATAACATCAGCAGAGGAACTAAGGCCAAAAGATCCATCTAAAAGCAGACTGACAAATGCAGCATGAGTGCTGGCAGTGGCACATGGCTCATCTATATAACATTATATACAATGTAGACATTACTAAGATTCAGCGGTTGTTCTGTTCTCACATCCGGTGTGTATTTTCATGTCAGAATCTCCCTGCATTGCAGGTGGTGTAACCTGCCGTAAGCATCCCAACACCACCTCCTGTCATTGCTATCAATACCAGCAGATGCTACACTCTGTAAGCGTTTTCTCTGGTCTTGGATATGGACGGCATAGTGACGCCCCTGGGGGTGATGGATTGGTTCTCCCTGGCCCATCTGGAGGATCCCCTTCTGCGGCTCGGTCCAAAGCATATGTTCCAGTTTCAACTCTTCTGCCTGCAGCTATGGAACCCTGACCTGTTCACCGGATGTGCTACCTTATCCCAGACCTGCCGTTTTCAACTCTCTCTCTCTACCGCACCTGCTATTTCAACCTCTAAATGCCCGGCTATGAAAAGCCAAGTGACATTTACTCCTGATGTACTGACCTGTTGCAACCTCTACAACCACTGTGATTATTATTTGACCCTGCTGGTCATCTATGAACGTTTGAACATCTTGGAGAAAAATCTGGCTTTAATGGCCATGTACTGTTATAATCTCCACCCAGCACAGCCAGAAGGGGACTGGCCACCCCTCAGAGCCTGGTTCCTCTCTAGGTTTCTTCCTAGGTTCCTGCCTTTCTAGGGAATTTTTTCCTAGCCACAGTGCTTCTACATCTGCATTGAATGCTGTTTGGGGTTTTAGGCTGGGTTTCTGTATAGCACTTCTTGACATCTGCTGATGTAAAAAGGGCTTTATAAATACATTTGATTGATTGATTGATATGTTGAGCGTAAAGGTGATAATTTGAAACAGGTCCTATATGCTAGATTTGATACAAACCTTAGAATGTCTTAGAAATCAAAACATACAGTCCATTCAGAAAGTATTCAGACCCCTTGACTTTTTCCACATTTTGTTACGTTACAGCCTTATTCTAACATTTATGAAATATTTTTTTCCCCCTCATCAATCTACACACAATACCCCACAATGACGAAACAAAAACAGGTTTGTAGAAATTTTTGCAACTGTACAACCCCCCCTCAAGAAAAATATTTAATTTGATGTGGATATTTTGGGTCTTTGCCCATAACTTTGCACCTTTTGATGTAAATGTTTGAGGATGGTTTTATTCTTTCTAGATTCCATTAGAATGACAATCACAGAGAAAGTGACAGGGCAACAACTCTTACAATTCAAACTATTGAATCCTGCAAGATATTGTTCTTAATTATACAACTAGTTTTTTGCCAAAGCAGCTATGCAGAAAACTTTTTTTTGCCCGCGCTACAGATGTCTATATCGTTTTTCGAATACAGGACTAGTAAAGGCCAAGTGCACTATTCTTTGAATATTTGGTTTGATTAAAAAAAAATATATACATATCTTTTTTTTATTCCGATTTTTCAGGGGGTGCTGCAGCACCATCAGCACCCCTACTTCCCGCGGCTATGATCAAGTGATTATATCAAGTTTCACATGCACAAGTACAGTGAAATGCCTTTCTTGCAAACTCATATTTTCACCCATCACACTATTATTTTTTTTGTGTCTTTTTCTTTTTTTTACCCCTTTTCTCCCCAATTTCGTGATATCCAATTGGTAGTTACGGTCTTCTCCCATCGCTGCAACTCCCCTACGGACTCGGGAGAGGCGAAGGTCGAGACCCATGCGTCCTCCAAAACACGACCCTGCCAAGCCGCATTGCTTCTTGACACACTGCTCGCTTAACCCGGAAGCTAGCCGCACCAATGTGTCGGAGGAAGCACCGTACAACTGGTGACCGTGTATGCGCCCGGCCCGCCACAGGAGTCGCTAGAGTGCAATGGGACAAGGACATCCCGGCCGGCCAAACCCTCCCCTAACCCGGACATTGCGGACGCCTCCGAGCCGTTGGGTAGGCTGTTTGGAATGTTCAGCCGACTGGATCTAGGACCGCGGTGACACCACAGAGCGGGCTGACAGGCTGTGTGAAGGCAAAGCTTCTGGAAGGCTGGCTGGACCAGCACGGGAGAGTTGAGCATAGTTCAGTGTGTATGTGTTGCACTCTTTCACCGAGTTGTAAAAGCAAGCAAAGCAGAGACTGGCTATTCTTTAGTTGACTGATGTAGCTGGCAAGGTAATTTCTATTTAACTTAACAGAAAAAAACTAAACAAGTGTTTATTCGCAGTGCTGAGCTAGTATTGTAACTGACATGTAACGTTAGCTAATGTTTCATCCCCTCGACTGAGGTGAATGAATAAGCTAAGGTTTCCATGGCCGAGCAGCCGCACACAAGCCTAAGTTCATCATGCGCAATGCCAAGCATCGGCTGGAGTGGTGTAAAGCTCGCTGCCATTGGACTTTGGAGCAGTGGAAACACGTTCTCTGGAGTAATGAATCACGCTTCACCATCTGGCAGTCCAAAGGACGAATCTGGATTTGGCGGATGCCAGGAGAACGCTACCTGCCCCAAAGCATAGTGCCAACTGTAAAGTTTGGTGGAGGAGGAATAATGGTCTGGGGCTGTTTTTCATGGTTCGGGCTAGGACCCTTAGTTCCAGTGAAGGGAAATCTTAATGCTACAGCATACAATGACATTCTAGAGGATTCTGTGCATCCAACTTCGTGGCAACAGTTTGGGGAAGGCCCTTTCCTGTTTCAGCATGACAATGCCCCCGTGCACAAAGTGAGATCCATACAGAAATGGTTTGTCGAGATCGGTGTGGAAGACCTTGACTGGCCTGCACAGAGCCCTGACCTCAACCCCATCAAACACCTTTGGGATGAATTGGAATGCAGTTTGCGAGCCAGGCCTAATCGCCCAACATCAGTGCCCTACCTCACTAATGCTCTTGTGACTGAATGGAAGCAAATCCCCTCAGCAATGTTCCAACATCTAGTGGAAAGCCTTCCCAGAAGAGTGGAAGCTGTTATAGCAGCAAAAGGGGGACCAACTCCATATTAATGCCCATGATTTTGGAATGAGATGTTTGACGATCAGGTGTCCACATACTTTGGTAGTGTACATCTTAAATCAGTTATGTTTTATGTTTTTCTGCCATGTATTAACCGGGCTACTGCGTTTGGAGACGCTTTCTCTCCGTTGGGACAGACGCAAACTAGCTAAATTGATTCAGTAGCTAGCTTTATACTTAACTAGCTAACAGTAACTACTAAGGATAAGTTTATAACCTACATTTATTTTATTTTTTACATACTGGTAACCAGAGTCGTTTAAAAGGAATTCAAGACATGGGTGACTAGTTAACGTTAGCTTGGCTTTCTCTGTGTGTTTCATACCGTGGGAGGAGGGGTTGGTTCGTTGACAGAGAGCAATGGCTAGATAATATGCTAACTATTCTAGCTAGCTAACTAACTGGCTGAATAAGTTGACGACATACTCACTCAAACTGTCAAAACTAACCCCAAAACTTTACACAACGTTAGACACGGACACGAATGATCTGTTTAGCATGTTAACACACTACTGGTAGTTTGTTGTAACTGAGTATTGGTGCTAAACCGTGTGTTATTGGAAGCTAGCGTGCTAGTTAGCTATGGTATCATAGGATACAGTGCCCTGGGCGGTTTTCATGGAAGAATACTGTACCAAGTTAGCTAGCTGAATAAACGAAGTTAGAGTCTATTCCTAGAAAACATTGAACCGCTGTAGTTTACAACAATTATAATTTCTAAAGTGGAAGTTGGGAGAGTTATATTTGAGTGTTTCAGTGAAAGGTAAGTGAAGGATGCCCCGCTCTCTCGCTTTCCCAGATGTTTAGTTCATTTTATTCAGATCTCTTTTGCATTATTGTAGCCTTTTCTGTAGCCTGTCAACTATGTATCTGTCTATCTCTGTTCTCTCCTCTCTGCACAGGCCATACAAACGCTTCACACCGTGTGGCTGCTGCCACTCTAATCTGGTGGTCCCTGCGTGTACGACCCACATGGAGTTCCAGGTCTCCGGCAGCCTCTGGAACTGCCGTTCTGCGGCCAACAAGGCAGAGTTAATCTCAGCCTATGCTACCCTCCAATCCCTCGACTTCTTGGCGCTGACGGAAACATGAATTACCACAGAAAACACTGCTACTCCTACTGCTCTTTCCTCATCTGATCATGTGTTCTCGCATACCCGAGAGCATCTGATCAGCGCGGCGGTGGCACAGGAATCCTCATCTCTCCCAAGTGGACATTCTCTCCTCATTTGAATTCCATGCTGTCACAGTCACTAGCCCATTCAAGCTTAACATCCTTATCATTTATCGCCCTCCAGGTTCCCTTGGAGAGTTCATCAATGAGCTTGACACCTTGATAAGTTCCTTTCCTGAGGATGGCTCACCCCTCACAGTACTGGGTGACTTTAACCTCCCTACGTCTGCCTTTGACTAATTTCTCTCTGCCTCCTTCTTTCCACTCCTTTCCTCTTTTGACCTCACCCTCTCCCCCCCCCCGCCCCCTACTCACAAGGCAGGCAATACGCTTGACCTCATCTTTACTAGATGCTGTTCTTCTACTAATCTCACTGCAACTCCCCTCCAAGTCTCCGACCACTACTTTGTATCCTTTTCTCTCTCGCTCTCCTCAAACACTACTCACTCTGCCCCTACTCAGATGGTAATGTGCCGTCGCAACCTTCGCTCTCTCTCCCCCACTACTCTCTCCTCTTCCATCCTATCATATCTTCCCTCTGCTAAATCCTTCTCCCTCTGATCTCCTGATTCTGCCTCCTCAACCCTCCTCTCTTCCCTTTCTGCATCTTTTGACTCTCTGTGTCCCCTATCCTCCCGGCCGGCTTGGTCCTCCCCTCCTGCTCCGTGTCTTGACGACTCATTGTGAGCTCACAGAACAGGGCTCCGGGCAGCCGAGTGGAAATGGAGGAAAACTAGACTCCCTGCGGACCTGTCATCTTTTCACTCCCTCCTCTCTACATTTTCTTCCTCTGTTTCTGCTGCTAAAGCCACTTTCTACCACTCTAAATTTCAAGCCTCTGCCTCTAACCCTAGGAAGCTCTTTGCCACCTTCTCCTCCCTGCTGAATCCTCCTCCTCCTCCCCCTCCCTCTCTGTGGATGACTTCGTCAACCATTTTGAAAAGAAGGTTGACGACATCCGATCCTCATTTATTAGGTCAAATGACACTGCTGGTCCTGCTCACACTGCCCTACCCTATGCTTTGACTTCTTACTCCCCTCTCTCTCCAGATGAAATCTTGCGACTTGTGATGGCCGGCCGCCCAACAACCTGCCCGCTTGACCCTATCCCCTCCTCTCTTCTCCAGACCATTTCTGGAGACCTTCTCCCTTACCTCACCTCGCTCATCAACTCATCCTTGACCGCTGGCTATGTCCCTTCCGTCTTCAAGAGAGCGAGAGTTGCACCCCTCCTCAAAAAACCTACACTCGATCCCTCCGATGTCAACAACTACAGACCAGTATCCCTTCTTTCTTTTCTCTCCAAAACTCTTGAGCGTGCCGTCTCTAGCCAACTCTCCTGCTATCTCTCTCAGAATGACCTTCTTGATCCAAACCAGTCAGGTTTCAAGACTGGTCATTCAACTGAGACTGCTCTTCTCTGTGTCACGGAGAAAGCTAACTCCGCACTGCTAAAGCTAACTCTCTGTCCTCTGCTCTTATCCTTCTAGACCTATCTGCTGCCTTTGATACTGGGAACCATCAGATCCTCCTCTCCACCCTCTCCGAGTTGGGCATCTCCGGCGCTGCTCACCCTTGGATTGCGTCCTACCTGACAGGTCGCTCCTACCAGGTGGCGTGGTGAGAATCTGTCTCCGCACCACGTGCTCTCACCACTGGTGTCCCCCAGGGCTCAGTTCTAGGCCCTATCCTATTCTCTCTATGCACCAAGTCACTTGGCTCTGTCATATCCTCACATGGTCTCTCCTATCATTGCATACGCAGACGACACACAATAAATCTTCTCCTTTCCCCCTTCTGATAACCAGGTGGCGAATCGCATCTCTGCATATCTGGCAGACATATCAATGTGGATGTCGGATCACCACCTCAAGCTGAACCTCGGCAAGACGGAGCTGCTCTTCCTCCCGGGGAAGGACTGCCCGCTCCATGATCTCGCCATCACGGTTGACATCTCCATTGTGTCCTCCTCCCAGAGTGCAAAGAACCTTGGCGTGACCCTGGACAACACCCTGTCGTTCTCCACTGCAGGTTCATGCTCTACAACATTCGCAGAATACGACCCTACCTTACACAGAAAGCGGCACAGGTCCTAATCCAGGCACTTGTCATCTCCCGTCTGGATTACTGCAACTCGCTGTTGGCTGGGCTCCCTGCCTTTGCCATTAAACCCCTACAACTTATCCAGAACGCTGCAGCCCGTCTGGTGTTCAACCTTCCCAAGTTCTCTCATGTCACCCCGCTCCTCCGCACACTCCACTGGCTTCCAGTTGAAGCTCGCATCTACTATAAAACCATGGTGCTTGCCTACGGAGCTCTGAGGTGAACGGCACCTCCTTACCTTCAGGCTCTGATCAGACCTTACACCCAAACGAGGGCACTACGTTAATCCACCTCTGGCCTGCTAGCCCCCCTACCTCTACTGAAGCACAGTTCCCGCTCAGCCCAGTCAAAGCTATTCGCTGCTCTGGCACCCCAATGGTGGAACAAGCTCCCCCACGACGCCAGGACAGCGGAGTCACTGACCAACTTCCGGAAGACACTTGAAACCCTACCTCTTTAAGGAATACCTGGAGTAGTATAACAGTAATCCTTCTACCCCCCATAAAAAAATAATATATATATATTGGGTTGTCCCACTGGCTATCCTAAGTTGAATGCACCAATTTGTAAGTCGCTCTGGATAAGAGCGTCTGCTAAATGACTTAAATGTAAAATGTAAATGTAATGCATAATATGCAATAGGCTATTGTATAATTGCACAGTCATAATTTTAGTTTCGTTTTTTTCCCCGGCTTGGGCTCATAAGCCTATGCATATGCATAAGCTCTAATATGTGTATTGGTGTTTCGAATTAATCATCACCTTAGAAAGCACTCTCCATTTCTTTGTGTTAGGCTTTGAAACAACATCCACAACAATCATGTTTTACACATTTTAAACCTGCTGTTGAACTTCTTTCTTCAAATTGTTCATCACAGTGAGGTGAGTTTTAAAAGTACTATAGGCCTTCTGTGTTTGATGTGATTTTCGATTTCATTTGCATTGATGACGGAGTGGTTAGAGGGACAATAGAGCCCTGAGTACCAGGCCATTAGGCGCTGATGGTAGTTAGCAAGTCTGTCCAGAGTGCATAAAAGGAGATTACAGTGACTCAATGGTTACATGGAATTTTACTGCGGTCATGACTCATTACATTTTTAGTCATTTAGCATACGCTCTTATCCAGAGCATCTTACAGTTACTGAGTGCATACATTTTCATACTGCCCACCCCGTGGGAAACAATCCCACAACCCTGGCGTTGCAAGCGCTATGCTCTACCAACTAAGCTACAGGGGACTACATTTACATTTACATTTACGTCATTTGGCAGACGCTCTTATCCAGAGCGACTTACAAATTGGTGCATTCACCCTATAGCCAGTGGGATAACCACTTTACCAATTTTTTTCTTCTTTTTAATATGGTTTTTTAAAATAAAATTTATATTTCATATGTTTATTTAATTTTTTAAAATTTTTATTTGTTAATTTTAATGTTTATTGTTCTTTTATTATTAATATATTTTCTACTAGATTATTATTATTATTTTTATATATATATATTTTTTTTTTTGGGGGGGGGGGTAGAAGGATTACTTTATCCTATCCCAGGTATTCCTTAAAGAGGTGGGGTTTCAAATGTCTCCGGAAGGTGGTGAGTGACTCCGCTGTCCTGGCGTCGTGAGGGAGCTTGTTCCACCATTGGGGTGCTAGAGCAGCGAACAGTTTTGACTGGGCTGAGCGGGAACTATGCTTCCGCAGAGGAAGGGGAGCCAGCAGGCCAGAGGTGGATGAACGCAATGCCCTCGTTTGGGTGTAGGGACTGATCAGAGCCTGAAGGTACGGAGGTGCCGTTCCCCTCACAGCTCCATAGGCAAGCACCATGGTCTTGTAACAGATGCGAGCTTCAACTGGAGAACTTGGGAAGGTTGAACACCAGACGGGCTGCGGCATTCTGGATGAGTTGTAGGGGTTTAATGGCACAGGCAGGGAGCCCAGCCAACAGCGAGTTGCAGTAATCCAGACGGGAGATGACAAGTGCCTGGATTAGGACCTGTGCCGCTTCCTGTGTAAGGCAGGGTCGTACTCTCCGAATGTTGTAGAGCATGAACCTGCAGGATCGGGTCACCGCCTTGATGTTAGCAGAGAACGACAGGGTGTTGTCCAGGGTCACGCCAAGGCTCTTCGCACTCTGGGAGGAGGACACAACGGAGTTGTCAACCGTGATGGCGAGATCATGGAACGGGCAGTCCTTCCCCGGGAGGAAGAGCAGCTCCGTCTTGCCAAGGTTCAGCTTGAGGTGGTGATCCGTCATCCATACTGATATGTCTGCCAGACATGCAGAGATGCGATTCGCCACCTGGTTATCAAAAGGGGAAAGGAGAAGATTAGTTGTGTATCGTCAGCGTAGCAATGATAGGAGAGGCCATGTGAGGATATGACAGAGCCAAGTGACTTGGTGTATAGGGAGAAAAGGAGAGGGCCTAGAACTGAGCCCTGGGGGACACCAGTGGTGAGAGCACGTGGTGCGGAGACAGCTTCTCGCCACGCCACTTGGTAGGGAGCGACCGGTCAGGTAGGACGCAATCCAAGAGTGAGCCGCGCCGGAGATGCCCAGCTCGTAGAGGGGTGGAGAGGAGGATCTGATGGTTCACAGTATCAAAGGCAGCAGACAGGTCTAGAAGGACAAGAGCAGAGGAGAGAGAGTTAGCTTTAGCAGTGTGGAGAGCCTCCGTGACACAGAGAAGAGCAGTCTCAGTTGAATGACCAGTCCTGAAACCTGACTGGTTTGGATCAAGAAGGTCATTCTGAGAGAGATAGCAAGAGAGTTGGCTAGAGACGGCACGCTCAATAGTTTTGGAAAGAAAAGAGAGAAGGGATACTGGTCTGTAGTTGTTGACATCAGAGGAATCGAGTGTTGGTTTTTTGAGAAGGGGTGCAACTCTCGCTCTCTTGAAGACGGAAGGGACATAGCCAGCGGTCAAGGATGAGTTGATCAGCGAGGTGAGGTAGGGGAGAAGGTCACCGGAGATGGTCTGGAGAAGAGAGGAGGGGATGGGGTCAAGCGGGCAGGTTGTTGGGCGGCCTGCAGTCACAAGTCGCGAGATTCTATCTGGAGAGAGAGGGGAGAAAGAAGTCAAAGCATAGGGTAGGGCAGTGTGAGCAGGACCAGCAGTGTCATTAGACTTAACAAACGAGGATCGGATGTCGTCAACCTTCTTTTCAAAGTGGTTGACGAAGTCATCCACAGAGAGGGAGGAGGGGGGGGGGGTTCGAGGAGGATTCAGCAGGGAGGAGAATGTGGCAAAGAGCTTCCTAGGGTTAGAGGCAGATGCTTGGAATTTAGAGTGGTAGAAAGTGGCCTTAGCAGCAGAAACAGATGAAGAAAATGTAGAGAGGAGGGAGTGAAAAGATGCCAGGTCCGCAGGGAGTCTAGTTTTCTTCCATTTCCGCTCAGCTGCCCAGAGCTCTGTTCTGTGAGCTCGCAATGAGTCATCAAGCCACGGAGCTGGAGGGGAGGACCGAGCCGGCCGGGAGTATAGGGGACACAGAGAGTCAAAGGATTTAGAAAGGGAGGAGAGGAGGGTTGAGGAGGCAGAATCAGGAGATTGGAGGGAGAAGGATTGAGCAGAGGGAAGAGATGATAGGATGGAAGAGGAGAGAGTAGTGGGAGAGAGAGAGCGAAGGTTGCGGCGCACATTACCATCTGTGTAGGGGCAGAGTGAGTAGTGTTGGAGGAGAGCGAGAGAGAAAAGGATACAAAGTAGTGGTCGGAGACATGGAGGGAGTTGCAGTGAGATTAGTAGAAGAGCAGCATCTAGTAAAGATGAGGTCAAGCGTATTGCCTGCCTTGTGAGTAGGGGGGACGGTGAGAGGGTGAGGTCAAAAGAGGAGAGGAGTGGAAAGAAGGAGGCAGAGAGAAATGAGTCAAATGTAGACGTAGGGAGGTTGAAATCCCCCAAAACTGTGAGGGGTGAGCCATCCTCAGGAAAGGAACTTATCAAGGCGTCAAGCTCATTGATGAACTCTCCAAGGGAACCTGGAGGGCGATAGATGACAAGGATATTAAGCTTAAATGGGCTAGTGACTGTGACAGCATGGAATTCAAATGAGGAGATAGACAGATGGGTTAGGGGAAAAATTGAGAATGTCCACTTGGGAGAGATGAGGATTCCTGTGCCACCACCCCTCTGACCAGATGCTCTCGGGGTATGCGAGAACACATGGTCAGACGAGGAGACTACTCATGACTGCTGGTAATATGGTCACCGCAACAGCCTTATTCCTTCCTCCTTGTGCTGCTTCAGTTCCCCATGAAATGGGTAAGGCAGTCTCTCCCCCACCCCAACCCCACCCCAGCTAGAATCCTCCATGCTCCTCCACAGCACAGGGTTCCATACCAGACTCATTAAGAAAGCTGGCTAAATGAAACGTGTGGTACCCAATGCAGCGTGCCCATCTCCCTACCTGGGCCTGTGGGCACTGCTGCTCTCTGGGTGGCACCACCCACCACCCCCACCTTGCCATGCCAGTTCATTAGCACCAGTGTGGCATGGAGAAAAATATTGCTGCTCTAAGCAGAAATGGATTAAGAGGCTTTTTTCTAATTAAATTTGACTACATAACAGAATAAATGTCACGGCCGTCTACGGAAGGAGTGGACCAAAGCGCAGCGTTTGTAGCGAACATGACTTTATTAAAGTTAAAGTGCACGAACGAGAAAACAATAAACAATGACGGATAGTGAAGTCCTCAGTACACAGACTGAAACATGGAACAAAAACCCACAACCCTAAGGTGAACACTGACAGTTTAAATATGGCTCCCAATCAGAGATAACGAGCCGACAGCTGACACTCGTTACCTCCGATTGGGAGTCACATGACGAGACAAGACACTACAACCAAACCCAAACACAACCAAATGAACACACCCTATACCCAACACAACCAAATGAATACACCCTGGCTCAAACTACACAGTCCCGGAGCCAGAGCGTGACAGTACCCCCTTAAAGGCGCGGACTGCGACCGCGCCTCAATAAGGGCTAAACAAGGGAGGGCTGGGTGGGCATACCTCCTCGGCGGTGGTTCTGGCTCCGGCCTTGATCCCCACTTCCTCTCCAACCCCCAAAGTACCCCCTGGTCCTGTCTAGCCCCGCTGGCCGGAGCCGGACTGACGACACTTGCCCCTGGCTTGGTGCGTGGAACAGGAATGGACCGGAATGGGCTGGCGGCGCGCACCACAGACTTGGTGCGGAGAGCAGGAACGAGCCGGACAGGGCTGACGACGCACCCCGTAGGCTTGGTGCGTGGAGGAGGAACGGGCCTTACCAGGCTGACGACTCGCACCCCTGGCTTTGTGCGTGGAGGAGGAACGGGCCTTACCAGGCTGACTTCTCGCACCCCTGGCTTGGGTGCGAGTGGCAGGAACAGGCCGGACCGGGCTGGCGACGCCGCACCGTAGGTTTGGTGCGAGTGGCAGGAACAGGCCGGGTCGGGCTGGCGACGCGCACCGTAGACTTGGTGCGGGTGGCAGGAACAGGCCGGACCGGGCTGGCGACGCGCACCGTAGGTTTGGTGCGAGTGGCAGGAACAGGCCGGGTCGGGCTGGCGACGCGCACCGTAGACTTGGTGCGGGTGGCAGGAACAGGCCGGACCGGGCTGGCGACGCGCACCGTAGGTTTGGTGCGAGTGGCAGGAACAGGCCGGGTCGGGCTGGCGACGCGCACCGTAGGCTCTGTGCGTGGAGCAGGAACAGGCCGGGCTGGGCTGACGACGCACACCGTAGGTTCTGTGCGTGGAGCAGGAACAGGCCGGGCCGGGCTGGCGACGCACACCGTAGGCTTGATGCGAGAAGCAGGAACAGGCCGGGCTGGGCTGGCGACGTACACCGTAGGCTTAGTACGTGGAGCAGGAACCGGCCGGGCTGGACTGGCGACGCACACCGTGGGCTTGGTGCGTGGAGTAGGAACCGGCCGGGCAGGGCTGTCGACGCACACCGTAGACTTGGTGCGTAGAGCAGGAACAGGCCGGGCAGGGCTGTCGACGCACACCGTAGACTTGGTGCGTAGAGCAGGGACAGGCCGGACCGTACTGGGAACACACACCACTGGCTTTAAACGGGGATCAGGAACGGGCCGGACCGGACTGGTAACACACATCAGTCTCTCACGCCGTGCCACAACAACTTCCCTCCCTCTACTCGCCAATGGCTCCCGTAATCCGGTAGCCTTCTCTCCACGTCTCCCTGTGGCAGCCTCCTGCTGCCCAGCCGCCCAAGCCATGTGCCCCCCCCCCAAAACTTTTTGGGGTTGCCTCTCGTCCTTCCGACGATGGCCCTGCTGACGCCGTTGCTCCTCTCTCCGTCGCCTCTCCACTGCCTCACTCCATGGCCGGCGATCCATCCCGGCCAGGATTTCTTCCCAAGTCCAGGACCCTTTATCGTCCAAAATCACCTCCCATGTCCATACCCTTCGCTCCTGGACACGCCGCTTGGTCCTTTTTAGGTGGGTTTTTCTGTCACGGCCGTCTACGGAAGGAGTGGACCAAAGCGCAGCGTTTGTAGCGAACATGACTTTATTAAAGTTAAAGTGCACGAACGAGAAAACAATAAACAATGACGGATAGTGAAGTCCTCAGTACACAGACTGAAACATGGAACAAAAACCCACAACCCTAAGGTGAACACTGACAGTTTAAATATGGCTCCCAATCAGAGATAACGAGCCGACAGCTGACACTCGTTACCTCCGATTGGGAGTCACATGACGAGACAAGACACTACAACCAAACCCAAACACAACCAAATGAACACACCCTATACCCAACACAACCAAATGAATACACCCTGGCTCAAACTACACAGTCCCGGAGCCAGAGCGTGACAATAAATCCAGACTCTGGAATGCAATAAACACACACCACACCTACTGCTGCTTTTCTCTGGGTGCTCATTTCTTAACTTCTTAAATGTAACTATATGTAATCGAAAAGCTCAAGTACACAGTACAAATATTATACAAATATTAAATATTTTATATGATGTATTTCCTATTCAATAAACCTGTATGAATAAGGCTTAAAATGACATATTTTTTCTAAATATAGTATAATCAAATGATGGGCCCTGTGTAGCTCAGTTGGTAGAGCATGGCGCTTGCAATGCCAGGGTTGTGGGTTCGATTCCCACGGGGGGCCAGTATGGGAAAAAAACAGCAAAAAAAACATGTATGCACTCATTAACTGTAAGTCGCTCAGGATAATAGCATCTGCTAAATGACTAAAATGTAAAATAAAACGACTAACTATAAGATTTCACCTTCCTTATAAATGTAAAATACATAGTTGTACACTGAACAAAAACATGTGAAGTGTTGGTCCCATGTAAAATCCGTACACACAAAAAGCTTATTTCTCCCAAATTTGTCCCCAAATTTGTTTACATCCCTGTTAGTGATTATTTCTCCTTTGCCAAGAGATAATCCATCCACCTGACAGGTGTGGCATATGAAGAAGCTGATTAAACAGCATGATCATTACACAGGTGAACCTATTGCTGGGGACAATAAAAGGCCACTCTAAAATGTGCAGTTTTGTCACACAACACAATGCCACAGATGTCTCAAGTTTTAAGGGAGCGTGCAATTGGCATACTGACTGCAGGAATATCCATCACAGCTGTTGCCAGAGAATGTAATGTTAATTTCTCTACCATAAGCCACCTCCAACGTTGTCTTAGATAATTTGGCAGTACGTCCAACCGGCCTTACAACTGATGTCAATGTTGTGAACAGAGTGCCCCATGGTGGCGGTGGGGTTACGGTATGGGCAGGCATAAGCTATGGACAACAAACACAATAGAATTCTAGCAATGGCAATTTGAATGCACAGAGATACCGTGACGAGATCCTGAGGCCCATAGAGTACCACAGTATGAGTCATAATACCCATAAAACCTAGCGGTCAAACAAGGAAATGGTTCCAATCATTTTTGCACCATACATTTTTCCCATAGAGGATTTTAGAAACACTTAAAATAAGGGCTGTGTTTCGTGTAGGCTTACCCTGGCGTGATGTTTTGATAACCGTGTAAATCTCTCTAGGACAAGATTACTTTTATCAATATATTCGCCTGTATTTACCCCCCCATTAATTAAACGCTAATTAGCTGCTAATGTGGCTATCATAAAGAACTACAAATGCCATGATGATATGGACGAGACTGCCGAATTGAGGCAAAGGTAAGAATCTCTGGATTAACTATCTAATGTTAGCTAATTTTGTAATTAATAAATTGGCTATTTTCTTTAAATTGACAATTCTGTGACCTGTCTTGTGCAGCTTTTAAATTGACACAATACCTGTTAGCAAAGGTGTCAGCTAGAGATGATGTGCAGGAGCTTGCAGGGATTTGTAGTCTTACATTATGCTAATTAGCATTTACGAATCTGAGAGTAAATAAAGCCGAATATATTGATAAAAGTCACCTTGTTCGAGAGAGATTTACAATTGAAGTCGGATTTAGAGAATTTAGTAGGATAAGACATATACAGTTGAAGTCGGAAGTTTACATACACTTAGGTTGGAGTCATTAAAACTTGTTTTTCAACCACTCCACAAATTTCTTGTTAACAAACTATAGTTTTGGCAAGTTGGTTAGGACATCTACTTTGTGCATGACATAAGTAATTTTTCCAACAATTGTTTACAGACAGATTATTTTTCTTATAATTCACTGTATCACCATTACAGTGGGTCAGAAGTTTACATACACTAAATTGACTGTGCCTTTAAACAGCTTGGACAATTCCAGAAAATGATGTCATGGCTTTAGAAGCTTCTGATAGGCTAATTTACATAATTTGAGTCAATTGGAGGTGTACCTGTGGATGTATTTCAAGGCCTACCTTCAAACTCAGTGCCTCTTTGCTTGACATCATGGGAAAATGAAAAGAAATCAGCCAAGACCTCAGAAAAAAAATTGTAGACCTCCACAAGTCTGGTTCATCCTTGGGAGCAATTTCCAAACGCCTGAAGGTACCACGTTCATCTGTACAAACAATAGTACGCAAGTATAAACACCATGGGACCACGCAGCCATCATACCGCTCAGGAAGGAGACGCGCTCTGTCTCCTAGAGATGAATGTACTTTGGTGCGAAAAGTGCAAATCAATCCCAGAACAACAGCAAAGGACCTTGTGAAGATAATGGAGGAAACAGGTACAAAAGTATCTATATCCACAGTAAAACGAGTCCTATATCGACATAACCCGAAAGGCCGCTCAGCAAGGAAGAAGCCACTGCTCCAAAACCGCCATAAAAAAGCCAGACTACGGTTTGCAACTGCACATGGGGACAAAGATCGTACTTTTTGGAGAAATGTCCTCTGGTCTGATTAAACAAAAATATAACTGTTTTGCCATAATAACCATCGTTATGTTTGGAGGAAAAAGGGTGTGTCTTGCAAGACGAAGAACACCATCCCAACCGTGAAGCACGGGGGTGGCAGCATCATGCTGTGGGGGTGCTTTGCTGCAGGAGGGACTGGTGCACTTCACAAAATAGATGGCATCATGAGGAAGGAAAATTATGTGGATATATTGAAGCAACATCTCAAGACATCAGTCATGAAGTTAAAGCTTGGTCGCAAATGGGTCTTCCAAATCGTCAATGACCCCAAGCATACTTTCAAAGTTGTGGCAAAATGTCTTAAGGACAACAAAGTCAAGGTATTGGAGTGGCCATCACAAAGCCCTGACCTCAATGCTACAGAAAATGTGTGGGCAGAACTGAAAAAGCGTGTGTGAGCAAGGAGGCCTACAAACCTGACTCAGTTACACCAGCTCTGTCAGGAGAAATGGGCCAAAATTCTCCCAACTTATTGTGGGAAGCTTGTGGAAGGCTACCCAAAACGTTTGACCCAAGTTAAACAATTTAAAGGCAATGCTACCAAATACTAATTGTGTGTATGTAAACTTCTGACCCACTGGGTATGTGATGAAAGAAATAAAAGCTGAAATAAATAATTCTCTCTACTATTATTCTGACATTTCACATTCTTAAAATAAAGTGGTGATCCTAACTGACCTAAAACAGGGAATGTTAACTAGGATTAAATGTCAGGAATTGTGAAAAACTGAGTTTAAATGTATTTGGCTAAGGTGTATGTAAACTTCCGACTTCAACTGTACATGGTTATCAAAACGTCATGCCAGAGTAAGCCTACATCAAACACAGCCCTTATTTTAAGCGTTTCTAAAATTCCCTTTGGGAAAAATTAATGGTGGTGAAACGATTGGAACCATTTCCCTGTTTGACCGCTAGGTTTTATGGGTATTATGACACCTCCACTGTGGGGCTCTATTGTCGTGCCATTCATCCGCCACCATCACCTCATGTTTCAGCATGTTAATGCCGGCCCCATGTCACAAGGATATGTACCCAATTCCTGGAAGCTAAAAATGTCCCAGTTCTTCCATGGCCTGCATACTCACCAGACATGTCACCCATTGAGCATTTTTGGGATGCTCTGGATCGACGTGCACGACAGCGTGTTCCAGTTCCCGCCAATATCCAGCAACTTCGCACAGTCATTGAAGAAGAGTGGGACAACATTCCACAGGCCACAATCAACAGCCTGATCAACTCTGTGAAGGAGATGTGTCGTGCTGCATGAGGAAAATTGTGGTCACACCAGATACTGACGTGTTTTCTGATACCTTTTTTCAAACTTATCTGTGACCAACAGATGCATATCTGTATTCCCAGTCATGTGAAATCCGTAGATTAGAGCCTAATTAATTTATTTTATTGGCATATTTTCTTATATGAACTGTAACTGAGTAAAATCTTTGAAATTGTTGCATGTTGTGTTTATATTTTTGTTCAGTATATAATTAGTGTTAGAGAAAATGTGCATATTTTCTAAATGTCTCTCTTGATCAAAACGTCTGCCTCCATCGCTGTGAATTTCTCGCAGAGCTCTAGCTTTGCTTCCTGAACTCGTTAGGAACGAGCCTTTCATCTCACATTCATCTTGTCAGTCTATGACAAACAGAAAGTGTTTTTTGTTTAAAATCTATAATTATTTTAGATTACTGGCTATAAATCGATCTCTGAATGTGCTAAAGTGACGAAATCACATTCTCCTGCTGAGTTATGATGTTAGGATTCCAGGCATATCCGTTAGTGGCTGTAACGTAGGGTTCAGCCAGGAGTTGATGGACAGTTGAAAGAGCTAATTAAATGGTAGGAGGGACATCCCAGCTTCAAGTTGTGTCAGATTTCACATCCTGCGTCACACAGGCAGAAGAGACATAATCCTGTGTCTGTGAGAATTAAGGCTACCGCTCAATGCAAGCCATTTCGATCTACAGTATGGTGTCCACATAACGATTTATAAGCGAAAATGTCAGTTGGAACCGGTACCAGAACCACGCAGGTCCCCAAAACAGGGGACTTTACATCTAAGAGGTTTTAATGCTGGAAAATCTGGCTACCAAGACAACGGTTTGTTTCAATCCTCATGGCATGCATTGTGTGTGTGCGTGTCTGCTTCCTGAGTGTCTGCCTCACATTTCTTTAGTCTTGAGTCAATAATATCTGGAGTTTTATAGTCTCTATTCAGTAAGTCAACATTGTTCAGTCTTCCTCTCAAAAGTCACTGATTCCTATGACAAAACACACATACACACGCGTAATATATTATGTATACACATAATCCTGAATAAACAGATCTGAAAAAGCATCTCAAAGCATGTAGAAGAAGATGGCTTATTGCCAGGAAGAGAGCACATCTGGATTGGCATGGTTTGTTTTGGAGTGAGGAAACAATAATCTGCCTGTACATGGGAAACATGGCTCCCAACAACCCAGACCAGAAAGTAACTGCCAGCCTGTGACTGCAGCTGTCACATGTCCTCCTCTCCCTGTTCCACCTGGGCTCCCTGTGACACAAAATCATTACACAACCCAGCACACACTCTCTGTCTTACCCCCTCTTTATTTTCCTACAAAAATATTTCACCTTAGAAAAGACGGCTTGAAATGTACATGTTTTTTTTGTTGCAACTGCCATATAACTTTTCAGCTCAAATATATCTGTATATATATAGACTGTAAGTAAATATATCTTAGCAATATTGATAAATCCAGTTGTGTAGTGAGTGGGTGCACTCCTCTCAGCAGGCAGGCCTCTGGTGGATATCCATGTCCAGCCACTGCCCTGTCCCCAGACATCCCCCCTATCCTTAGAGATAGTTAATGTTAGGAGAGATGTCCACTGGAGAAGGAGAACGGCGTCCCTGGGTGACTGTTGGTTATCATTGACCGCTGATCGCTGTGGTGACCACTGACTAGACCACTGACCAGACCAGACCAGAACAGACCAGACCAGACAAGACCAAGGCATTATGAAAACCACATCATGCACATCCCCGAGTAGGGCTCAACCACAATCCCTCTGTGTTTATTAAAAAAATATGTCCTAATAATCAATACTAACAGGTTACCCTCTCTGATAGCGGCAGGAGGTGCTACTGTTTCTGAGCTGAGAAAAAAATGATACATACAGGTGCAAAGGTCACAAAAGGGCATGTGAGTGCAGTCAAGGAAGGACAGTCAGTGTCATTACAGGAAGTAGTGTCCATTCCATCCAGATAGCCTTGACATTAAAAACTCAGTGAGAGAGCAAGCTGTCCAATGACAGCATAGTGTCTATCCGGCCAGCCCAGACATTACCAGTTGAGCGAGTGAGCAGAGACGGAAGCATTTTTCCAGCTAGCTCAGTCCGTAGAAACCGCACATGGAGTGGTCTGTGTATGTGCGAGGGTTCTTAAAGCACTTATAGTGATTGAAGGAACATGGGGACAGGGCACGCGACATCCCAGAGTACCACTCGCTAGACTGCTTAGTCACAGAGGAACTATTTTGCTGTGAACTTATCATTACTATAATCAAATTGAAAAACTATTTCTATTTGTCATGTTATCACATTTCTAATTCAATCCAATATCATAATTTTAACATAAATAGTTTGAAAGCATGTTGATCCATTGAGCATAATAAATAACAAAACACACAAAAAACAAATTAACAACGAGGATCCCAATTAAGATAATAATAACAATAACAGCAAATTCCTCCAGCCATCGTTTTGATTTGATGGTGAAGCTGGTCTGGCAGCACCCCTTAAGCCACTTCCCCGCTCTCAGCAGATTGGCTGCTGTACTTCATGTCACAGAGTAAGGCCGCTCCCCTCTGCTTACATCATAGAGGGACGTAGGATTGTACCACCAAGAGAGTCAAGAGAGTGGCGAGCAGCCAGAGGGGGTAGGGCGAGTGCCGGGCTCCCAGGGGTAAAGCAGAGTCGGAGGTGCAGGAGCATACCTCGTAGCCATTTTCGGCGTGGTCGGCGTGGTGCTGCCCGTGTAGCCGCGGGTTTGCCGTGTTATTGGCCTCTGTGGCTGGGGAGTCTGACTGCATCTCTGTGCACACCAGCCAGTCCTTTCCTATGGGCCGTGGGTACCCAGGCTCCACCTCCATATCACTGCCAACCACGCGCCAGTACTCCTTCCCCTTGAAGAAGTATGAGGAGTCTGAAGGAGAGGAAGAAGACAGAGGCTGCATGAGGACTAGAAGGGGACTGTGGTGATGATTGCAATTGCTATGGTAATACATCAATGTCGCTTGATTCTGTCGCACTGTTTTCCTATCAGTCCCGCTCTCTCTATCCACCAGTTTGTTTTTTCCACAAAATAAACTCTCACTCGCTCTCTCGCATATGATTTTTTCCCTCCCTTATCTCTGTCATTCCCCCTCTCTCCATCCCTTCCTGCCTATGTCTCCTCTCTCCCAGCCGCTATCTCACCCTCTCTCTATCCCTCCCTCCCTAGCTCTCATCCTCCCTAGCACTATCTTGCCCTCTCTCTCCATCCCTGTCGCCACAGCTCTCTCTCTTCCTGAGGTGATGGAATAGGCCTGGAGAGAGAGCTCTCTGATGTGCTTCCAGTTCCCAGGCCCCTAGGTGTGTGTATAAGTGTGTGCTTCCACTCTGGTAGCTCAAGCTGTGTGGGGACTATCGCTTTTGCACGTGGCCTGTGCTTACACACACACATCAATCAGCTCTGAGCAGGACCTCTGGAGCTGGCAGCGGTAAAGAGCCCAGCACCTGAATGAGGGTAGCGCTCAGCCACAGGAGCCACTACAGGGGAGAATGAGGATCTAACTGGCTACTGTGGAGACTGGGCTGGTGCCGTGTTTGTGTGTGTGTAATGCCTTTGTGTATTACTGAATAATTTTGATAAGCTATTTGATATGTGTGTGTACTGTGAAGCTACAGTGAAGGCTTGACTGTTTGTTTGTGTATGTGTGGGCTTGAGTTTATGTGAGACAGATGGAGAGGTGAGGGGTGTTTAATGCATGTGTGCTTTTGTGTGATATGATTTATGTAAATATTTCCCAATCTTTAAGGTGGTGAGTGTACTTTAATTGCAGTTGGAATGGCCCTCCACGGCTAAGGGGCTGACTCTGAGATAGGCATGAATAAGGAGCTCACTGCTGAGAGTGCTGTGCATGAGCTGAGACATGATGCCCTAGCACCATCCTGCTCACACACACACACACACACAAACATATCCCAGCTGCGCGCGCACACACACACACACACACACACACACACACACACACACACACACACACACACACACACACACACACACACACACACACACACACACACACACTGTCACGACATCCGCCGAGGCTTACTAGCTACTGCCGCTCCCATTCTCATCACTCCACTTGTCTCGTCTTGTCAATCACACACACCTGGTGCTCATCCCCTAATTAGTCTGTGTATAAGTGTTCCCTCTGCCCCCTTGTCTTTGTGAGTGATTGTTCTATGTGGGAGGAGAGTAGCTCGGTTGAGATACTCTCTCATTTATTTTGCCAGGGTTGATTTTCCCCTGTGTCATTACATTTATTGTATTTCCTGAGACTGTGTTTGGTCAGGGAGGACCTGTTTCGATTGCCGTTGTAGGCGCATTGTATGTCTGGAAGGAATACATCTGCATCCGGTTATTTTACTCCTGTGCTTGACTCCGTCCATCATTCACCACACACACACACATACACACACACACACATTCACACATACACACACAAACAAACATATCCCAGCTGCAGGCGCTTGCTGCCATGACAACCCAACAATGAAAAAACAGACTTCTCTCTCCTTCCTGGACCAGCCAGCCCCATTCCACTATGGTTGAGTCCCAAATGACACCCTGTTATACAGTGCACTACTTCTGACCAGAGCAGAGCCCTATTGGCCCTGGTCCTTCGTAGCTCAGTTGGTAGAGTATGGCGCTTGCAACGCCGGCATAATGGGTTCAATTCCACCCATACATAAAATGTATGCACACGTGACCGTAAGTCGCTCTGGATAAAAGCGTCTGCTAAATGGCATATATTATTATTCTATTATAAGCAGGAGGGAGTGGAGAGAAAAAGGACCCAGTGTGGGCTAGTCCTACTGTCAGCAGCCTAAGGGCAGGCATGAATAAAATACAGTGAGGTACTCCATTATTTGTGCGTTCTTTTTGACAACCGCTTGTTATTTTTGTGTAAGTGCAGTGTATTGTATGTGTAAGTATTTAGCTTCTATTGTGTGAGTGTTTAGAAGTGAGTGCCGTGTGTATATGGAGTGTATATGTGATAGTATATGTGTATGTTTAGCATATTGATGTGTGTGTGTGTCACAGGAGGTTGGTGGCACCTTTATTGGGGAGGATGTGTCACGATCGTCTAAGGAAGCGGACCAAGGCGCAGCGTGTTGAGCGAACATGTTGACTTTATTAAATTAAAGCAACCACGAAAACAACAAAACAAATGACGATAGTGAAGTCCACAGTGACAATGACTGAACATGGAACAAAAACCCACAACCCCAAGGTGAAAACACACAGTTTAAATATGGCTCCCAATCAGAGATAACGAGCCGACAGCTGACACTCGTTACCACTGATTGGGAGTCACACGAACAACCAAGACAACACACCCAAAGACAACCAACCAAAACACAACAAAACGAACACACCCTGGCTCAACATACAAAGTCCCGGAGCCAGAGCGTGACAGTACCCCCCCCTAAAGGCGCGGACTGCGACCGCGCCTCAAAAACCCCAAACAGGGGAGGGCTGGGTGGGTGTTGCTCCTCGGAGGCGGCTCCGGCTCGGGCTTGACCACCACCCTTCCTCAATCCCCCCGAGCGCCCCGGTCCGATCCGACCCAGCTGGTAGGATCTGGACTGACGACGCGCACCCCTGGCTTGGCGCGTGAGGCAGAAACGGACCGGACCTGGCTGACGATACGCACCCTAGGCTTGATGCGTGGAGCCGGAACGGGCCTCACCAGGCTGACGACTCGCATCCCTGGCTTGGTGCGAGTAGCAGGAATGGGCTGGATCAGGCTGACGGCTCGCACCCTTGGCTTGGTGCGAATAGCAGGGACGAGCTGAACCAGGCTGACGACTCGCACCCCTGGCCGGGGTGCGAGTAGCAGGAACGGGCTGGACCAGGCCGACGACGCACCCCGTAGGCTTCGTGCGTGGAGCAGGAACAGGCCGGGCAGGGCTGTCGACGCACACCGTAGACTTGGTGCGTAGAGCAGGAACAGGCCGGGCAGGGCTGTCGACGCACACCGTAGACTTGATGCGTAGAGCAGGAACAGGCCGGGCAGGGCTGTCGACGCACACCGTAGACTTGGTGCGTAGAGCAGGAACAGGCCGGGCAGGGCTGTCGACGTACACCGTAGACTTGGTGCGTAGAGCAGGAACAGGCCGGGCAGGGCTGTCGACGCACACCGTAGACTTGATGCGTAGAGCAGGAACAGGCCGGGCAGGGCTGTCGACGCACACCGTAGACTTGATGCGTGGAGCAGGAACGGGCCTCCCCAGGCTGACGACTCGCATCCCTGGCTTGGTGCGAGTAGCAGGAGTGGGCTGGATCAGGCTGACGGCTCGCACCCTTGGCTTGGTGCGAGTAGCAGGGACGAGCTGAACCAGGCTGACGACTCGCACCCTTGGCTTGGTGCGAGTAGCAGGAACGGGCTGGACCAGGCCGACGACTCGTACCCCTGGCTTGGTGCGAGTAGCAGGAACGGGCTGGACCAGGCTGACGACTCGCACCCCTTGGCTTGGTGCGAGTGGCAGAAACAGGCCGGACCGGGCTGGCGACGCGCACCGTAGGTTTGGTGCGAGTGGCAGGAACAGGCCGGGTCGGGCTGGCGACGCCGCACCGTAGACTTGGTGCGGGTGGCAGGAACAGGCCGGACCGGGCTGGCGACGCGCACCGTAGGTTTGGTGCGAGTGGCAGGAACAGGCCGGGTCGGGCTGGCGACGCGCACCGTAGACTTGGTGCGGGTGGCAGGAACAGGCCGGACCGGGCTGGCGACGCGCACCGTAGGTTTGGTGCGAGTGGCAGGAACAGGCCGGGTCGGGCTGGCGACGCACACCGTAGGTTTAGTGCGTGGAGCAGGAACAGGCCGGGCTGGGCTGGCGACGCACACCGTAGGTTCTGTGCGTGGAGCAGGAACAGGCCGGGCTGGGCTGGCGACGCACACCGTAGGCTTGATGCGAGAAGCAGGAACAGGCCGGGCTGGGCTGGCGACCTACACCGTAGGCTTAGTACGTGGAGCAGGAACCGGCCGGGCTGGACTGGCGACGCACACCGTGGGCTTGGTGCGTGGAGTAGGAACAGGCCGGTCCGTACTGGGAACACACACCACTGGCCTTAACCGGGGATCAGGAACGGGCCGGACCGGACTGGTAACACACCTCAGTCTCTCACGCCGTGCCTCAACTGCTTCCCTCCCTCTACTCGCCAATGGCTCCCGTAATCCGGTAGCCTTCTCTCCACGTCTCCCTGTGGCAGCCTCCTGCTGCCCAGCCGCCAAGCCATGTGCCCCCCAAAACTTTTTGGGGTTGCCTCTCGTCCCTCCGACGATGGCCCTGCTGACGCCCGTTGCTCCTCTCTCGCCAGGGCCTTGATCCTCCCCAAGGTCCCTTGCCCCCGAGCATGTCCTCCCAGGACCACGATTTGCCCACCTGGGCCATCGCCAGCCTCTCGATCTCCTTACCCGGCGCTTCCTCCCATGTCCAGTCTCCTTGCTCCTGGACACGCTGCTTGGTCCTTTTTTGGTGGGTTTTTCTGTCACGATCGTCTAAGGAAGCGGACCAAGGCGCAGCGTGTTGAGCGAACATGTTGACTTTATTAAATTAAAGCAACCACGAAAACAACAAAACAAATGACGATAGTGAAGTCCACAGTGACAATGACTGAACATGGAACAAAAACCCACAACCCCAAGGTGAAAACACACAGTTTAAATATGGCTCCCAATCAGAGATAACGAGCCGACAGCTGACACTCGTTACCACTGATTGGGAGTCACACGAACAACCAAGACAACACACCCAAAGACAACCAACCAAAACACAACAAAACGAACACACCCTGGCTCAACATACAAAGTCCCGGAGCCAGAGCGTGACAGGATGGGCTTGTGGTAGAGATTGGAGCGGAATTTATGGAATGGTATCAAATACATCAAACACATGGTTTCCATGTGTTTGATGCCATTCCATTTACTCCGTTCCAGCCATTATTATGAGCCTTCCTCCCCTCAGCAACCTCCACTGGTGTGTTTCAAGTTGTATTAGTCACACGGGATACGCATGGTTTACATCGTCCAATTAAATTCTTACTTGCAGGTTCCTTGTCGACAATGCAACAACAATAAGAAAAAATTTAATATAAGAATAGAAAAGAATAGTAGAATAGAATACATTTTTTAGCGTAAGTATAATACAGGAAGGCACAATTTATAGTCCAATATTCACACGTGTATTGGAGAAGGGGGTGATGGGGCCCAGTGTATAAACTGAGCACTATAATAAGTCTGGTAGCAGCAGTTGTGATGTGTGTGTAGGTACACCACCCTGTTCACGAAAATTGATCACTCTTACAGACAGTGATTCACGTGGCTGTGGCTTGCTATATAAAGCAGGTAGACAGGCAGAGGCATTCAGTTACTGTTCGATTGAATGTTAGAATGGGCAAAATTAGTGACCTAAGCATCTTTGAGCGTGGTATGATCGTCGGTGCCAGGCGCGCCGGAGCCAGTATCTCAGAAACGTCGGCCCTCCAGGGCTTTTCACGCACGACAGGGTCTAGGGTTTACCAGAATGGTGTGAGAAACAAAAAACATCCATTCAGCGGCAGTCCTGTGGGCGAAAACAACTAGTTGATGAGAGAGGTCGAAGGAGAATGGCAAGAATCGTGCAAGCTAACATGCAGGCCACAAACAGACAAATAACGGTGCAGTACAACAATGGTGTGCAGAACGGCATCTTGGAACGCACAACTCGTCGATCCTTGTCACGGATGGGCTATTGCAGCAGATGATCACACTGAGTTCCACTCCTATGAGCTAAAAGCAAGAAGAAGTGGCTTCAGTGGGCACGCGATCACCAACACTGGACAATTGAGGAGTGGAAAAATATTGCCTAGAACATGACAGCGAGTTCAGCTTACTTGAGTGGCCTGCACAGTCCCAAGACCTCATCCCAATAGAGCATGTTTGGTACGAGAGAACGGCTGTTCTCAGCATGAATGTATCACCTTCCAGTCTGCAGCAACTGCGTGATGCCAACGCATCAGCATGGACCAACATCCCTATGGAAAGTTTGCGACACCTTGTAGAATGCGCAGAAGAATTCAGGCTGTTCTGAAGGCAAAGGGGGGTCCGACCCAGTACTAGATGGGTGTACCTAATAAACTGGCCAGTGAGTGTATATGTCTGTGTGGGTGTGTGCATGAATGAGTGTATGTGTGCTAAGGTGTGGAGAATCAGAGCAGGTGGTCAGTCCAGTTCAAGTGTTCAGCAGTCTGATGGCTTGTAGATAGAAACTGTCTCTGAACCTGTTGGTATCAGACCTCATGCTCCAATACCGTCTGCCCGACGGTAAGGGAGAGAACAGCTCATGGCTGGGGTGTGTGGTTCCTTGATGATGCTGCCTGCTTTCCTCACCGTTCCGAGGGTTGGAGCACATTACCAGTGATGTACTGGGCCGTCTTCACCACCCGCTGGAGTGCCTTGCGGTCGTGGACGGAGCAATTCCCGTACCAGGCCGCAATACAACCAGTCAGGACGCTCTCGATGGTGCAGCGGTAGTATTTGGAGAGGACCCGGTGCAGCATGATACATTTCTTCAGCCGCCTTAGGAAATAGAGATGCTGTTGCACGCTCTTGACAAGAGTGGTGATGTGGACGCTGATGAACTGTGTGTGTGTGTGCGTTTGTCTAATACTCACCATCCGACCATCGCATGGCATCGTCTAGTTGGGGCGGGACCCCCTTCCACAGTGTGCTGTCTTTGGGGTAGCCCAGATCCATACGCCGTAGATGGTCATCATAGCGCCAGTAGCGGTTGTCCTTGAAGAAGTAGGTCTTGTCGTTGTGGAGCCACACGAAGGCTGCGTCCACGCCCTCCATTGGCAGGCCGAAGTCACTGATTGGCCGAGGATAACCCTCCTCCACGTTGTTGTCCTTGAATATCCAATACTTTAGTCCTGAGGAGACAGGACAAAGGAACGTCAATCAACGAGAGTTAACTGGATAACTTGTTAACAGTTTTTTTCAAACACTTTGGTGCAATTTTCGTATGTGGTACATTTTCACAACTCTAAGCACAAAAATCTAAACAGGTAATCAAAATGGCTCATGTTTCAAAACTCTAAGCTCTAAATACTACATCATCATTCTCCATCAGCCAAGGTGCTTCAATAGGACAAAGTGGAAAGAGCCACTATGTGCTACCATTTGGAATTATAGTGTAGTGTACAATGCACTGCTGAAATACCTGGGTTGTATATAACAATATTCCACTCATTCTCTGAATTTCATTGTTACACTGTAAGCTGATGAATTTAAGCAGAGAGACAGGCGGTACTGTATCAGTTGACAAGTCACATAGAAAAGATGATCTTGACAATGTTCCATGGGGAAGAAATGGCATACAACACTGTGCTACGTTTTTACAATAGCCAACTGCTTTACAATACCCCTATTTCTCCTGGTTTGTCCTACGTATGTATTGTATAAGGCAGCTTGATGTACAAGTACACCCCCTGGACAGGACGCTAGTCTATCGCAGGGCCTGACATTTCTAAACATGCTCACAACCTGCCATTGGATACAAATTAAAAACAAAATTGTGCATGTCAAGTTATAGCCTAATTCTGTATGGAAATCTACTATTCAGTTTTGAAATTTGTATCTTGTATTTTTTACTATTGGATTTAATGGTAGTTAAAATGATTAAATGGTGAACCTATCATTATCTGATGTATTGGTGACTAAACAAAATGTTCTCATGGTATTTCACAGAAAACTTTTGCATGAATGACTCAGGGGTGAAAGATGTGTGAAACACCAATGAATGCCCAATCAAAGGATCTGAACATAAGATAGGGGGCATTACAAGTGTGAAAATCCACCACATACTTGTGAAAATAGCATCAAAGCAAAGAAAAAAACTACTAATTTGATAACTAAACTAAATGAAAGTGATTGGTGATTAAATGTGTTTTGTGGGTCCTGGGTGGAGCAGTGGTCAAAAGCAATGCACTGCAGTGCAGAGGTGCCACTACAGCCTGGGGTTCAATCCCAGGCTGTGTCACAACTGCCGGTGACCGGGAGCCCCATAGGAAGTCGCACAATTGGCCATCCGGGGTAGGGGAGGGTTTGGCCGGTGGCGCTTTCCTTGGCTCACTGTGCTCTTGCGACTCCTTGTGACTGGGCCGGGCGCCTGTAAGCTGACACTGTGTTTCCTCCGACACATTGGTGCGGCTGACATCCGGGTTAAGCGAGCAGTGTGATAAGAAGTAGGTGGGTCATGTTTCGGAGAATGGATGACTCAACCTTCGTCTCTCCCAAGCCCATTGAGGAGTTGCAGAGATGAGCCAAGGGACCAAATTCAGGGAGAAAACGGGGTAAAAAAATAAGCTTGTGGCCATACCACCCTGAACACGCCTGTTCACAGTTGGTACTGGGTCGGGAGACCGCCTGGAAATACCAGGTGCCGTAAGCTCAAAAAAGTAATACAAAATACAATAAATAAAAATAAATATATGTGTTTTGTGATGAAACTATTGAATTGACTTTGAAATACAGACAGAGAAATACACTTTTTTTACCAAGAGGTGTAAGAGAGGTGTCCTTGTTTTTGTGCTTTTGTAATCTTAATTGAATTTTTAAACCCTCTGTCATCCATAAAACCGTTAACACAGTTCAAGGCCCATGATGACACATCACTTGATGGACCTCTTTTCATGTGCTTCTCAGAACACCTTCACATTTCATCGAACAGCCCTGACACTTCAAAATAATAGTCATAACAGTCTCCCCGACCAATTACAAACCTTCAAGTTATGTCACAACACTCCCTTTCATAGTTGATAAAACATAGTTGGTATATGGTTGACCTCCCTGCCACCACCACAACCATGACTGGGTTTCTGGGTTGGGTACCTTTGAAGAAGACTATCTTGTGGTCCCCAGGTCTCTCGTAGACAGCGTCCACACTGTCCAGGTTGGTAGGCAGGCCTCTCCAGAACCTGTGGATCTGAGCCGGACGCAGAGACACCAGGTGCTTCTCCCGCGTCAGACGCCAGAAATACTTCCCTAGGAGGAGGAAGAGAGAGAATGTAGGAAGAAAAGAAAAGTAAGAAGAAAAAATAGGCAAAGGAGGACACGGGTACAAAGTCATTCTCTCTCTGTTTAAGTGTTTGTGTGAATGTGTGTACACACTTGTGTATGTGTGGGAGTGTACTGTATGAGTGTACAGTAGTGAAAGTTGTGTGTTTGTATGCATCCTGTGTGTCAATGTTTATTTATGAGTGAGTTTGTTTATGCTGTTGTCCATATTCAAATGGTCCAAAGGGCAAACATGTGTGGATGCCGCAGAGTATATTGTACCCGGGCAGGCACTCAGCTGGCTGAACCAACCAAGCGAACACAGAGGCAGATTCAGCCTAGCTTCCAGTATCTGTGTTGGACAACACCCATGCCAATATATCCTCCAAACACTGGCTCCTCGGGCATTATCACTTCAATAATACAGAGGCTGTGACCCAACTCAGACCAACTTAGTTAGTCTAAGTTTGTTCTAAATATTCCATTGCCATACTGGCTGGCAACGTTCTTATCCCTTGCTTGCTAGCTAGCTAGCCAACTATAGTTAACTTACAGTCACGTCAAACATTGCAGCCAGAATAACAGCAAAGTAGCTGCATTTGCGTTTGTTTAAGCTGTTTTCTAGTGACCCAACACACCTCCAGACTGTGTAAGGGCTATTTTACCAAGAAGGAGAGTGATGGAGTGCTGCATCAGATGACCTGGCCTCCACAATCCCCCGACCTCAACCAAATTGAAACCAGCCAGTATGACAATGGAACATTTAGAACGTACGACTGTCCATAGTTACAGAACAAAAAGACTGAACAACTGGGTCATATATTTATATTTGTTTAACACTTTTTTGGTTACTACATGATTCCATATGTGTTGTTTCATAGTTTTGATGTTTACAATGTAGAAAATAGTAAAAATAAAGAAAATCCCTTGAATGAGTAGGTGTTCTAAAACCTTTGACCGGTAGTGTATATCCATAAAAATTATGCTGATTCATGATTTCAACTGGCTGAGAAAAGCTGCCTGCCTTTCTGTCTCGTCCCGACTCCCGACACGTTCATTACTATGGGACAGCTGGAGATCGAATTTTCATATTGAAACAATGTTGCAAATGTCGGAGACAGACAGCAAGGTTTATACGAATCTCTGCTGTTGAAAACTAAATGTTAGTCTAAAAGAAATGTGAGATAATGTCTAGTTGCTTTTTATAGTGGAGATCAAGTTTATAAATTGCCTGGCTGGGCTGATGAGACAGTGGATTGCGCAGTCAGATGGAACAGAGTAAATAGGCATTTCAACGTCATAGATTTAGCTGGTGGTAACTTGTGGAATAGACACCGGCTGGAATGCGGTTTTAACCAATCAGCATTCAGGATTAGACCCACTCGTTGTATAATACTTTTTAATCTGCAGCTCTACAGACTATTAACAGCGTCCATAACATACAGACCAAATTAAACCTTTTATATTATCATGGAGGTCTCTTGAGGTTAACAGATGTTAATTAAGAATCTATTTTTCGAGAGAGACCTGGCCATGTGTCTATCCTCAATTCAAACCATATAGTTTTACAGTCAACATGGGACAATGGGCCCCTCCAGGGTCTGTCTATCTGGCTGTCTGTCCAGGGAGTGTGAAGGTGTGTGTGGAACTCTGAGAGACATGCTTGGCTGCCTTTTATATCGATTGCAGGCAGTGCCACAAACTGTTCTCTCTCCCTCTGGCCTCTCTCTGTACCTTTGAAAAAGAAGGCCTCCCCACGAATCTGGGCCACTGCATCAAAGTGACTGGTGCACCTGTCAGGGGAATCTCGTGCTGGCCTAAGAGAGGAAGAGAGAGAGGGAGGGTGGAATTAATTAAAGAAACTAAGACAGAATGTACACCAAACCACTATGCCAGTCTAAATCAGTGTCTTCTCATCTTAAACCAGTGTTTGTGTTTATGTGTGCAGAGCGTCCATGCACACTATGTTTGTGTGTTTATCTACTGTGTGTGTGTGTCAATTAAAAAACAGGCCAAACATCCAGGGAGATATTATCATCCTGACGCAGGAGACCGAGGTCCTCGCATGCATTATCCCAGTGCTAATGACTGACTTTAAGCGCCTGACGTGTCCGGGCTGCAAATGACGAGGCAATTACCACAACAGGGCTGCTTTTGTGAGACGCTACTCGCCTAGCTCCTTATTAACAAAGATCTCTATTCAGGGACTATTAACAGAGGAGCTGGGCAGAGAGGACTATATTAGTGACCTTTGTCAGGCTAAATCCACCTTGTCCACACATCATCCTGCAAGATGGAGTGGCCGAGAAATGATAAGGGAAAGCTACAGAGAGGAGTGGGGGAAAATAACAAAAAGAGGATAAAGTATCCACTTTCTACCAGTCAAGTATGAAAATCTATTATTTTCTTGGTGCTTCTGTTCTGACACTTGCTGTTGAGTGCTGTGTGGTCTAGTGTGTGAACACAGGCGACGGGGTGTGTTATAAACAGACTCATTTTATACTCTGAGCACACTGGGAAACAAAGTGAAATAAGGACTGCTATCTCTCTCTGCGGCATTGTGACAGTGTCCAAACTCGCTGAACTGCAGGACAGTCTGAAGACTGAGGGAGAGAGAATGGGTCTGGAAGTTTCTGAGATTGAGTTTGGATGTATACGGGTGTGTGTGGATATACACTCAGTGGCCAGTTTATTAGATACACCCATCTAGTACCGGGTCAGACCCCCCTTTGCCTCCAGAACAGTTTGAATTCTTCGGGGCATGGAAACATTGCTCAATTGGTACAGTATCAAGAGACCTAAAGTGTGCCACGAAAACATTCCCCACACCAATACACCACCACCACCAGCACGAGCCTGTACAATTGACACCAGGCAGGATGGGGCCATGGACTCATGCTGCTTGCGCCAAATCCTGACTCTGCCATTAGGAACCGGGATTTGACGGACCAGGCAATATCTTTCCACTCCTCAATTGTCCAGTGTTGGTGATCGTGTGCCCACTTGAGCTGCTTCTTCTTGTTTTTAGCTGATAGGAGTGGAACCTGGTGTGGTCGTCTGCTGCAATAGCCCATCTGTGACAAGGATAGACGAGTTGTGCGTTCCGAGATGCTGTTCTGCACACCACTGTTGTACTACGCCGTTATTTGTCTGCTTGTGGCCCGCCTGTTAGCTTGCACGATTCTTGCCATTCTCCTTCGACCTCTCATCATCGAGCTGTTTTCGCCCACAGGACTACCGCTAACTAGATGTTTTTTGCTTGTTGCACTATTCTTGGAACCGGCGCGCCTGGCACTGACGATCATACCACGCTCAAAATCGCTTAGGTCACTTGTTTTGCCCATTCTAACGTTCAATCGAACAGTAACTGAATGCCTCGATGATGCCGGAGGCACGTGACTCACTGTCTGTAGGAGTGAACCATTTTCGTGAACGGGGTGATGTACCTAATAAACTGGCCGCTGGGTGTATGTCAGTGGGTGAGTGTATGTGTGTCAGCAGATTTATTATATTGAGTGTGAATGTGTGTGTGTGTGTGTGTGTGTGTGTGTGTGTGTGTGTGTGTGTGTGTGTACTTACGGGACAGTAGATCTGTTCTCAGGGAGGTCCAGTAGTACAGGTGGGTCAGCGGTCTGGGAGGGGTCATCTGGCTGGGCCGTATGTGACACTGAATCGCTCACCCCTGGGAAGAACCAGAGGTCAAGGGTCAATTCAACTGTACTTAGAGACACACAACCCCACATTCACATACATACATTCCAAGCATACACCCCCTCTACAGCGCCAGCATGATTCAACATGTTTTCTCCCTTGCTCTCTCTCTCTCTCTCTCTCTCTCTCTCTCTCTCTCTCTCTCTCTCTCTCTCTCTCTCTCTCTCTCTCTCTCGCTCTCTCTCTCTCTCTCTCTCTCTCTCTCTCTCTCTCTCTCTCTCTCTCTCTCTCTCTCTCTCTCTCTCTCTCTCTCTCTCTCTCTCTCTCTCTCTCTCTCTCTCTCTCTCTCTCTCTCTCTCTCTCTCTCTCTCTCTCTCTCTCTCTCTCTCTCTCTCTCTCTCTCTCTCTCTCTCTCTCTCTCTCTCTCTCTCTCTCTCTCTCTCTCTCTCTCTCCTTTGTCCTTTGTCCTACCTTGCATGTTACCTCTCCAGTCTCTTCCCTTCTACCCCAGCCACGTATCCCCTCTCACCTATCCGTCTTCCTCTCCCCCCTCTCTCAGTAACATGGCACACAGTGATAAGCAGAGTCTGTGCCACAGAGATGACCAATTAAAGCCTTCTCTCCGCTCCCTCCCACTCTAACCAGCACGCTAATTAAATCAATTATCACTGCATACAAACTAATCAATTCTGCTTCCTGTGCCGAGGCCTTGGGTTTCCTGCTCTGCACCGCCGCGTTGCACTGAGGGATGGGCGGACACGTCCCACTAGGAATCATGGGTAATTCTAGGAGACATTTGCAGTGAGAGGTTTGAGGGGTGGTTGTGGGTGCGAGAGTGGGGCGGTCTGTGCCTGTAGATTAGACAGCTAATGTATACAGTCCCTCTAGGATTTTCCGCACAGTATGTGTACATAGAAGGGATGTCAGGATGCCAGTCAATTGATGTATGTCAAGTATAAGTGAGGTAGGCGTGTGGGGGGGCGGGTATAAAATAATTATAGAGGAGTAGCAAGGCAAGAGGTGTTCAGATTTGTGGAGAGAAGGATAAGGAAGACTGAAATAGTTTGAAGTTTTAATGTCACGTGTTTAAGTACAGTGAAATGCCTTTCTTGTATGCTCTAAACCCAACAATGCAGTAATCAATATCAATGTAGTACTATAAATAACATAGGTAATAAGAAAGAAAGGTGGAGAGAGTGGAGTGGCAGATGACTGGAATATGCGAGATGGAGAGAGGAGGTAGAGAGAGAGAGAAGGGAGGAGGTAGATAGATAGACACACACACACTACAGGTCAAAGGTTTGGGCTCACTTAGAAATGTCCTTGTTTTCCATGAAAACATACATGAAATTAGTTTGAATAGGAAATATAGCAAAATGCATAGGAAATGTAGTCATTGACAAGATTAGAAATAATGATTTTTAATTGAAATAATAATTGTGTCCTTCAAACTTTGCTTTTGTCAAAGAATCCTCAATTTGCAGCAATTACAGCCTTGCAGACCTTTGGCATTCTAGTTGTCAATTTGTTGAGGTAATCTGAAGAGATTTCACCCCATGCTTCCTGAAGCACCTACCACAAGTTGGATTGGCTTGATGGGCACTCCCACAACAGCTCAATAGGGTTGAGATCCGGTGACTGTGCTGGCCACTCCATTATAGACAGAATATCAGCTGACTGCTTCTTCCCTAAATAGTTATTGCATAGTTTGGAGATGTGCTTTGGGTCATTGTCCTGTTGTAGGAGGAAATTGGCTCCAATCAAGCGCCGTCCACAGGGTATGGCATGGCGTTGCAAAATGGAGTGACAGCCTTACTTCTTCAAGATCCCTTTTACCCTGTACACCTCTCCCACTTTACCATCACCAAAGCACCCCCAGACCATCACATTGCCTCCAACATGCTTGACAGATGGCATCAAGCACTCCTCCAGCATCTTTTCATTTGGTCTGCGTCTCACAAATGTTCTTCTTTGTGATCCAAACACCTCAGACTTCGATTCGTCTGTCCATAACACTTTTTTCCAATCTTCCTCTGTCCAGTGTCTGTGTTCTTTTGCCCATCTTAATCTTTTCTTTTTATTGGCCAGTCTGAGATATGGCTTTTTCTTTGTAACTCTGCCTAGAAGGTCAGCATCCCGGAGTCGCCTCTCCACTGTTGACGTTGAGACTGGTGTTTTGCGGGTACTATTTAATGAAGCTGCCAGTTGAGGACCTGTGAGGCGCCTGTTTCTCAAACTAGAAACTCTAATGTATATGTCCTCTTGCTCAGTTGTGCACCGGGGCCTCCCACTCCTCTTTCTATTCTGGTTAGAGCCAGTTTGCGCTGTTCTGTGAAGGGAGTAGTACACAGCGTTGTATGAGACCTTCAGTTTCTTGGCAATTTCCCTCATGGAATAGCCTATATTTCTCAGAACAAGAATAGACTGACGAGTTTCAGAAGAAAGTTATTTGTTTCTGGCCATTTTGAGCCTGTAATCAAACCCACAATTGCTGATGCTCCAGATACTCAACTAGTCTCAAGAAGGTCAGTTTTATTGCTTCTTTAATCAGCACAACAGTTTTCAGCTGTGCTAACATAATTGCAAAAGGGTTTTCTAATGATAAATTAGCCTTTTAAAATGATAAACTTGGATTAGCAAACACAATGTGCCATTGGAACACAGGACTGATAATGGGCCTCTGTACGCCTATGTAGATATTACATATATAATCAGCTGTTTCCAGCTACAATAGCCATTTACAACATTAACAATGTCTACACTGTATTTCTGATCAATTTGATGTTATTTTAATGGACAAATTTTTTTTATTTCGAAAACAAGGACATTTCTAAGTGACCCCAAACTTTTGAACGGTAGCGTATATACAGTGCATTCAGAAAGTATTCAGACCCCTTGACTTTTTTAACATTTTGTTACGTTACAGCCTTATTCTAAAATGGATTAAATAGGTTTTTTCCCCCTCATCAATCTACACACAATACCCCATAATGACAAAGCAAAAACCGTTTTTTAGAAGTCTTAGCAAATGTATAAAAATAAAGAAAATAAAATACACATTTTTATAAGTATTCAGACCCTTTACTCAGTACTTTGTTGAAACACCTTTGCCAGCGATTACAGCCTCGAGTCCTCTTGGGTATGACGCTACAAGCTTGGCACACCTGTATTTGGGGAGTTTCTCCCATTCTTCTCCCGCAGATCCTCTCAACCTCTGTCAGGTTGGATGGGGAGCGTCGCTGCACAGCTATTTTCAGGTCTCTCCAGAGATGTTGAATCGGGTTCAAGTCCGGCCTCTGGCTGGGCCACTCACGGACATTCAGAGACTTGTCCCGAAGCCACTCCTGCGTTGTCTTGGCTGTGTGCTTACGGTTGTTGTAATGTTGGAAGGTGAACCTTCGCCCCCAGTCAGAGGTCCTGAGCGCTCTGGAGCAGGTTTTCATCAAGGATCTCTCTGTACTTTGCTCCGTTCATCTTTCCCTCGATCCTAATTAGTCTCCCAGTCCCTGCCGCTGAAAAACATCACCACTGCATGATGCTGCCACCACCATGCTTCACCGTAGGATGGTGCCAGGTTTCCTCCAGACGTGTCGCTTGGCATTGAAGCTAAAGAGTTCAATCTTGGTTTCATCAGACCAGAGAATCTTGTTTTTTTTATGGTCTGAGAGTCCTTTTAGGTGCAAACTCCAAGCGGGCTGTCATATGCCTTTTACTGAGGAGTGGCTTCCGTCTGGCCGCTCTAACATAAAGAGCCCTTCTCCCTCGATTGCTCAGTTTGGCCGGGCGGCCAGCTCTAGGAAAGGTTTTGGTGGTTCCAAACTTCATCCATTTAAGAATGTTGGAGGCCACTGTGTTCTTGGGGACCTTCAGTGCTGCAGACATTTTTTGGTACCCTTCCCCAGATCTGTGCCTTGACACAATCCTGCTCAGAGCTCTAAGGACAATTCCTTTGACCTCACGGCTTGGTTTTTGCTCTGACATGCACTGTCAACTGTGGGACCTTATATAGACAGGTGTGTGCCTTTCCAAATCATGTCCAATCAATTGAATTGACCACAGGTGGACTCCAATCAAAAAAGCTCAGGTGCATCCTGTTTCCATTGATCATCCTTGAGATGTTTCTACAACTTGATTGGAGTCCACCTGTGTTAAATTCAATTGATAGGGCATGATTTGGAAAGGCACACACCTGTGTATATAAGGTCCCACAGTTGACAGTGCATGTCAGAGCAAAAACCAAGCCATGAGGTTGAAGGAATTGTCCGTAGAGCTCCGAGACAGGATTGTGTCAAGGCACAGATCTGGGGAAGAGTACCAAAACATTTATTTAGCAATGAAGGTCCGCAAGAACACAGAGGCCTCCATCATTCTTAAATGGAAGAAGTTTGGAACCACCAAGACTCTTCCTAGAGCTGGCTGCCCGGCCAAACTGAGTAATCAGGAGAGAATGGCTTTGGTCAGGGAGGTGACCAAGAACCCGATGATCACTCTGACAGAGCTCCAGCGTTCCTCTGTGGAGATGGGAGAACCTTCCAGAAGGACAACCATCTCTGCAGCACTCCACCAATCAGGCCTTTAGGTAGAGTGGCCAGACGGAAGTCACTCCTCAGTAAAAGGCACATGACAGCCCGCTTGGAGTTTGCTAAAAGGCACCTAAAGGACTCTCAGACCATGAAAAACAAGATTCTCTGGTCTGATGAAACCAAGATTGAACTCTTTAGCTTCAATGCCAAGCGACACGTCCGGAGGAAACCTGGCACCATCCTACGGTGAAGCATGGTGGTGGCAGCATCATGCAGTGGTGATGTTTTTCAGCGGCAGGGACTGGGAGACCAGTCAGGATCAAGGGAAAGATGAACGGAGCAAAGTACAGAGAGATCCTTGATGAAAACCTGCTCCAGAGCTCTCAGGACCTCAGACTGGGTGCGAAGGTTCACCTTCCAACATTACAATGACCCTAAGCACACAGCCAAGACAACGCAGGAGTGGCTTCGGGACAAGTCTCTGAATGTCCTTGAGTGGCCCAGCCAGTGCCCAGACTTGAACCCGATCGAACGTCTCTGGAGAGACCTGAAAATAGCTGTGCAGCAACGCTCCCCATCCAACCTGACAGAGCCTGAGAGGATCTGCAGAGATGAATGGGAGAAACTCCCCAAATACAGGTGTGCCAAGCTTGTAGCGTCATACCTAAGAAGACTCGAGGCTGTAATCGCTGCCAAAGGTGCTTCAACAAAGTACTGAGTAAAGGATCTGAATACTTATGTAAATGTGATATTTCCGTTTTTTGTTTTTGTTTACAGTTGCAAAAATGTCTAAAAACCTGTTTTTGTTTTGTCATTACATGGTATTGTGTGTAGATTGATGAGGAAAAAAAAACAATTTAATCAATTTTAGAATAAGGCTGTATAACATAACAAAAAGTGGGAAAAGTGAAGAGGTTTGAATACTTTCTGAATGCACTGTATGTATTACTCACAGTGTTGGGAAACTTTGCAGGGTAAGAAGCAGCTGTGGTGTTATGTCGCTATCTACTTTATACCCTTTATCAGCCTTTTTCCCGTGATGGTGAGGCGATTTGAGGTACGTACCATAAAGCTGCCAGACGCGGACCTTGTCCTCATAGGGGAGGTTGTACTTGAGTGGGTCCCCCACAGGGCCCTGGTAGTACGGCCTCATGATGGACTCTATGGCTGAGGTGTGGGCCAGGCCAATAGCATGACCAAACTCATGCACTGCTACCGCAAACAAATCCATCCCGTGAGAGTCTGAGGAGAGAGAGAGAGAGAGGGAGAGGGAGAGAAAGAGAGAGGGAGGATAGATGTGAGAAAAATAACAGTGAGATTTCTCCATCAATCAGAGCAGAGAAAAGCTTTGATACGGCTTTCATATCATGAAAACACACCTCACTGACAGACAGAAGAATGCTATTACTACCTTCTCAACTCTCCATTTTGGACAGTGTTGGACTGATCTAGTACACCTCTACTATCAAGTGTTTGGATTGCAGAGTGTGTTTCTCTTACTTCTGAACTCATCTCCATATTGTTAGAGTTAAGAGGAGAAGCAGACAGGCACAAATGCTTTTAATGCTTTTAGGCACAAAGCATAGAGAGATAGCTATGGAAATACAGTCTGAGCTGCAAGCTGTCAGCTACAGAGCATGGAGGGACACCTGGAGCGACTGCAGCAGGCTAAAAACACTTCTTCCCTCCTCCTCGGCTGAATTTGCTAAAAAAAAGAAAGAAAACCTGCTCGTCTGGCTCTGCTAAGCGAGACTAAGAGTTCAAACCTGCAGCTAAGAGATTTAGATTGCAGCTCCACCATCCACCAAACTCGTTGGTGTGGTGTGTGTGTTAGCATGACACAGCTAGCTAGGTTCCCTGCCCCTGTGTGCATAGCTAGCCTTAGATTAGCACAGGCTTGGCTGCGCCTTAGTGTCATGCTCAAACACAGACAAAGGAGAGAGGTGCTGATATATTCCCTCCTGGTTATTCACCAGGGCGATTGAAGGCCCAATACATGTCCTAATCTACAGGAGCACATTGTGCAGAAATGGAGTGGCGAAATGGACTATGTATCAGAGGAAGTGAAGGAGGGAGGGAAGTCATGGTACCATTTAATTTACAAGGAGTATGCAGGGTGGAGGAGGAAGGGAGGATAAGAGGAAGAGAGGATGGGAGAGCGGGGGATGGAAGGAGGGAGGTCATGGTACCATTTATTTTACACAGAGTCACTGTGGTGTTCATCCCTATGGGTACACAACAGACTGACTGCCTGTGTCCAACCTTGCCACACAGAGATTTGGCCGATGTTCTAGATTCATTTAAATGCTGTATTCATTCAGTTGGACCCTTCTGGTAAAATATTCTGGTCTGGGATGGTTAGCAGCAGGGGGTGCAGAGAGAGGGAGAGAAAGAGTGCAGGCCAGATGGAGTCTGTCTGTCCCATCAGATTTGGGGATGGGTACCCTCTAAAAGCAAGCCACAGCTGGCCAGGGTCCTGCTGGGTAGGCTTTAGGAGGTCTGTGGAGGATGATAGTAAAGACTGTGTGTGTGATGAGAGGAACAGACCCTATTCCCTGTTAGAGTCCTCTATACACTGACTACAGCAGGTTCAGCCCTGTGACTGTTTACTCAGCCAAAACGCTATCAGCTTTGTCTCTCTCCATTCCTCAAGAGAGGGCTGCTGTTCCTCTGTGGTGGTGTTGGTGATGGAGTACAGCCTGTTTGGCCATGGTGTGCAGCCTGGTCCCTGAGGAGCCTGTCAGCCAGAGCAGGGAGACTAAATGACTGGCTGACAGCTTGATAATATGGATGAGCAGTGTGGAGCGATTTCTCCCTTCTACCCTATCATTTCTCCCCCCCTGTTTCTGTCTCTGTCTCTGTCTCTGTCTCTGTCTCTCTCTCTCTTTCTGTCTCTCTGTCTCTCTCTCTCTCTCACTAACATAAACATGAACACACTAATACGTGCACACACGCGTTGCGAACCAAAGCCAAATTGCGAAAGTCATCAAAAACACACCTGCTTAATGAACCTTTTGTTTCGGCCAGCCGAATCATTCTGCATTAGCGGAGAGATAATTAATAAAAGCAATCTGCCTGCTGTCAAAACAAAAACAGCCTTTACCTGGCTCCACTAACGTGACCCGGACCCCAAGAGTCTGCCCCGGCCACCGCATTGGATGTCTCCCCTGTCAATCAACCAGTGGAGCGCGGAATGCTTGAGAACTTAAATGGAGCGTTTCGCATTCTGCTAGCTACACTGTTCTCCAAACGCCAGGTTTCAATTCAGTGCTAATTACAACACATTAGCAGGCCCTGCCAAGAACAATACACTGGGATACGTTTTCAGAAAATAGGCAAGAGGCGAGAGAAAAGAAGGGCGAGAGGGAAAGCTGATAAGGTCCATCCTTCTTAAGAAGATTAGGGCCCCGGAAATCTGCTGAACTGCCGTGTTTCACTTCTAGCTCCCTCCTGACCTTACAAGTTTACAAGTTCTCCAAAGAATATCTTCTTGTTGGAAAGTTGCAGGAACAACAACCCACTCCAATATCTAGGAGGGTATAGGGAAGAGAGCCAGGGCCTTAAATCCTGTTGCTGACTAAAACACCTTGCTGAAAGAATCACCTGTATGGCTCGCTATTATGACAGAAAACTAGGGACAACTAGTTAACGTTTAACTCCCTTTTCTTACCCAAAGCACCAACAACATTTTCAGTACGCATGTCAAAGAACACAATCCTTCAGTGTCGTAAACACAACAATAACCATACGACACATACATAACACTCACCAAGGTAAGTTTTAGTAACAGAGCTTTGAGGTTAGCACAGCCTACTGAGTGGAGAAACTAAGAGATGCGGTGTCGACCCGACGGACTGTGAAGCTGAGAAGAAATTAAGAGCTGTTTAATTAACTGTCTCCCCTCTGCCTCGGCGACTCACGTCTGCCGCCAGAGAGTTGAGGCAAACATGAAACGCAAACAAACACTAATAAATAGAGGACTACATTCCTTGTTCAATCCAAGCGATGAAGAAGGAGGAAATTATACTAGAAATCTAGATGGTGGTTTGGGACATTCAATTGTTTCAGATAAAGGAGTCATATCATAAGCAAATACTTGAGTGATCTCATTCCTTGTGTGGGTTGAGAAGGGTAAATCATAATTTTCATCATTACCATTATCCTTCACTTCCTCCTCATCATCCTCATTTATTCATGCAGTGTGCCAATGATGTGAGATGCTTGGAGAGAAGCTGGATTTTTCAATAATCACCCACCTTCTAAGTGTATTGCCCTGATCCCCGCAGTCTCTCCCCTCCCTCCCCCTGTACTCAACCTGCCAGGCCCCGTGTAAGCATCTGCTGCCTGCCTGCCTGCCTGGTCTGGCCTGGTGGGAGCCCTAATTGGAGCAGACGGAGCCGCTGTCCCGGGAGGCCTCCTGCAGGACAGGGGGAGACCAGTGCACGGCCTGGCGGCCTGGCCCCATCAACATTGCACACCAGCTGGGTCAGTCTGCATCATGCAGCCCTGCTCCTCTCCTACCCCCCACACTGAGGTCTGGTTCTGTGTGTCTTTGGGAGGGTGATGTACTGTATCTGTCCTGTCAGAGTGGTCATGGGGCCAGCATACATCACACATTACATCACATCACCTCTCCAGATGTGTTTGGTTGTCTTGCTATCGTTATCAAGGCAAGCCATGTGGAGGTATTGGGCTTAGCTAGAGTGGAATATTCATCTATAAACTAGGATATGCATCTCTGCTCTCAGCAGTTCTAGTCTCATCATAGGTGGGGAGACGAAGGGGGAGCTCGTTCTCGTTTACCCTACTTGAGAAAGAGACAAACATTTACCAACACTGTCTGTGCTCGCCTGCTATCCTCTTCCTCCTTCTGTCTCAGGAAGGAAGGAGAGGTAAGGGCATAACAGAAAAGGCATTACTTTCTCCATCAGAGATGGACAGGAAGGGAGAGATGGGGGGGTGGGGGGCACCTTGAGTCCACTCAGGCTGATGAGAATGGGAGCTGGAAGAGGGGGAGGTGTTGGGCAGTCGATCAGCCGAGCAGCAGCAGGCAGACTAAATGATTAATGAGAGCATCTGTGAGTCTGGGAGCGGCTGGTCAGAATGACTGACCCATGGCTGACCGTTCAACTGCTAGAGCCGTGAGGGCATTGCACGCACGCACGTACTCACGCACACACACACGCAAACTCCTGGAAATGTACTTCATAGAAATAAATATAATGAACAAATTAACAGTATACCACATATACAATCCATGTACAATACACACTGGTCACTGAAGGCACAGTAAACCACCAACCACTCACCTGGTGATCTGAAGGTCCAGGCCTCATCATCATCAAAGTGGGTGTCCCCTGCCGTGAACCTCTCTCCGGGGAAGAAGGCGTGTGCCACAGTGCCCCCCGGCCCATCGAAGGGGTACCCGTCGTTGTGGTCGGCCTTGGTGAAGTCAATCTGGATGTCTGCGTCGTTGCCCGCCACTTCGTGGAAGTTTAGGGGTGAGATGTCACTCCAGACCTTGAGGGCGTAGTACATGAGAGCCCGTACCGTATCTCGACCCAACAGAGGAGACTCCTTAGGAAAGGTACGTATCCTGGAGGTGGAGAGGAGGGAGATGGAGAGAGAAGGATAGTGGAAGCAAATGGAAGTAGGAACAGGAGTAGAGGAGAAGAGGGCGAGAGAGGAGAAAAAAGATAAGAGGAGGAGAGAGAGTGAGAGGGGGAGAGGGGGAGAGAGGGGGAGAGAGGGGGAGAGGGGAGAGGGGAGAGAGTGAGAGGGGGAGAGGGGGGAGAGGGGGAGAGAGTGAGAGGGGAGAGGGGGGAGAGAGTGAGAGGGGGAGAGGGGAGAGAGTGAGAGGGTGAGAGGGGGAGAGGGGGAGAGAGTGAGAGGGGGAGAGGGGGAGAGGGTGAGAGGGTGAGAGGGTGAGAGGGGGGAGAGGAGAGCGTGAGAGGGGTAGAGGGGGAGGGGGAGAGGGGGAGAGAGGGGGAGAGAGGGGGAGAGGGGGAGAGAGGGGGAGAGAGTGAGAGGGTGAGAGGGGGAAGAGAGGGGAGAGGGGGAGAGGGGAAGAGAGTGAGAGGGGGAGAGGGGGGAGAAAGTGAGAGGGGGAGAGGGGGAGAGGGGGGAGAGAGTGAGAGGGGAGAGGGGGAGAGGGGGAGAGAGTGAGAGGGGGAGAGGGGGGAGAGAGTGAGAGGGGGAGAGAGGGAGAGGGGGAGAGGGGGAGAGAGGGGGAGAGAGTGAGAGGGGGAGAGGGGGAGAGAGGGGGAGAGAGTGAGAGGGGGAGAGGGGAGAGGGGGAGAGAGTGAGAGGGGGAGAGGGGGAGAGAGTGAGAGGGGGAGGGGGGAAGGGGGGAGAGAGTGAGAGGGGGAGAGGGGGAGAGGGGGAGAGGGGGAGAGAGTGAGAGGGGGAGAGGGGGAGAGGGGGAGAGAGGGGGATAGGGGGAGAGGGGGAGAGAGTGAGAGGGGGAGAGGGGGAGAGGAAAGGTCAAAATAAGAATACAGTACAAGTACACCGGCAGAGCTGCATTCACTGGTCAAGAAAATGTTAGCTGATGTCAACAGATTTTCAGTTCATGAATGACTATAGGGCTTGTTTGCAGATACCCACTGATTGTATCTCCTTTTCCATTTCATGGGTTGGTGAGCCCTCGCAGTGGAAAACAGATTGACCATAGCATTCGAATGCATCAAAATTCTTTGAACTGAGTTGCGGAGAGATGAGAGTGAGAGAGGAAAAAGACACAAAATGAGCTTTCAGGAATAGCTTTCGAGGCACTCTCCTCCCTTCTCTCTCTCGCTCTGTTTCTCCCTCTCTCCATCGTATCTCTGTCTCTCCCTTTGCTGCAGCAGTAATAGGATTTGAATAAACAGTGGGGAAGTTATAATCTTGCCCTCTCTCTCCCCTTCTCTTCTCTCTACTTCCTAGTAACCAGAGTCATACAACCTCCATTAGCCAACTTTGCTAGCTACTCGTTATGTGCACTGAACAGAAATATAAACGCTACATGCAACTATTTCAAAGATTTTACTGAGTTACAGTTCATATAAGGAAATCAGTCAATTTAAACAAATTCATTAGGCCCTAATCTACGGATTTCACATGATTTCACTGAGAATACAGATATGCATCTGTCGGTAACAGATACATAAAAAAAGATAGTAGCATGGATCAGAAAACCAGTCAGTACCTGGTGTGACCACCATTTGCCTCATGCATCGCAACACATCTCCTTTACATAGAGTTGGTCAGGCTGTTGATTGTGGCCTGTGTCCCACTATTCTTCAATGGCTGTGCAAAGTTGCTGGATATTGGCAGAAACTGGAACATGCTGTCGTACTCGTCGATCCAAAGCATCCCAAACATGCTCATGTCTGGTAAGTATGCAGGCCATGGAAGAACTGGGACATTTTCAGCTTCCAGGAATTGTGTACAGATCCTTGTGACATGGGGCCGTGCATTATCATGCTGAAACATGAGATGATGGTGATGGATGAATGGCTCGAAAATTGGTCTCAGGATCTCGTCACGGTATCACTGTGCATTGAAATTGCCATCGATAAAATGTAATTGTGTTCGTTGTCTGTAGCTTATGCCTGCCCAAACCATAACCCCACCGCCACCATGGGGCACTCTGTTCACAACGTTGACATCAGCAAACCGCATTCCCACACAACGCCATACACGCTGTCTGCCATCTGCCCGGTACAGTTGAAACTGGGATTCATCTGTGAAGAGCACACTTCTTCAGCGTGCCAGTGGTCATCAAAGGTGAGCATTTGCCCACTGAAGTCGGTTACGACGCCAAACTGCAATCAGGTCAAGACCCTGGTGAGGTCGACGAGCACGCAGATGAGCTTCCCTGAGACGGTTTCTGACAGTTTGTGCAGAAATTCTTCAGTTGTGCAAACCCACTGTTTCATCAGCTGTCTGGGTGGCTGGTCTCAGACGATCCCCCAGGTGAAGAAGCCGGATGTGGAGGTCCTGGACTTGCGTGGTTACACGTGGTCTGCAGTTGTGAGGCCGGTTGAACGTACTGCCAAATTCTCTAAAATGACGTTGGAGGCGGCTTATGGTAGAGAAATGAACATTCAATTCTCTGGCAACAGCTACTGTATGGTGGACATTCCTGAAGTCAGCATGCCAATTGCACGCTCCCTCAAAACTTGACACATCTGTGGCATTGTGTTGTGTGACAATATTGCACATTTTAGAGTGGCCTTTTATTGTCCCCAGCACAATGTTCAATCAGCTTCTTGATATGCCACACCTGTCAGGTGGATGGATTATCTTCGTAAAGGAGAAATGCTCACTGACGGGGATGTGAAGAAATCTGTGCACCAAATCTTAGAGAAATAAGCTTTTTGTGAGTATGGAACATTTCTGGGATCTTTTATTTCAGCTCATGAAACATGGGACCAACATTTTACATGTTGAATTTATATTTTTGTTCTGTGCGTTTGGCTACAGGAGTCCATAGGTAGTTCACATGCTCAGTAGCTTTTGATGCAGGGACGGGGAGGGCAGTGAAGTCAGGGAGTTGGGGAGAGGTGGAGTTGTGGGTAATAGCAGCCTGCTAGCCAAGGTCAGAGGCAGCCTCCCCTGCATCACAGATGAGCTCTAGAATCCCATGACATTGGCTGTGTTTACACACGCTATCTGAGCAAGTACATTAAAAATACATTGACCATCATGGCCCTGGAGCCTGTCTAGGAATAGCATTAAGTAGGAAATATGATTGCTACACTGAGAATGTATATATCCGCCGGCGAAGTCCAATATAATATGTGTGTGATAAAAACCTTTTATTGAATAAATACTTTAGTAATATTGTGAAACTTTTATTTCACATTCACAATGCAAGTGCACAAAACAAGAGCAAACAGCACAAACAAAACATTTTCTAAATGGAATGGAATTTTGGAAGTGCAATTCTTGCAGGTGAATGATTGAAGATAGAACCTTGACAAGTTTAAACCATAGAATTACAATGACTTCTATATCTATACTTTAGAAACTTTAGACAGACATAGGTAACCTTTCGGTGTGTGACAGACTGTTGTTTCGACCACAGGCCCTGACTCTGACTTTGGATGAGTCTGGACCCATTATGGTGTCACATCATTGGTGGTGCTGACAGGGCATGGCAACTGAAGGCTATCTGTGTGTGTGTGTGCGCAACTGTTTTTGTGAGCACTGTAAATCCTTGTGGAGACATAAGGTTGAGACACAAAAAGGGATAATTGACCCTGAGCTGTAGTTTGACTGAGGGAGTTTACAGTTGTTGAATTTTGGAAGAGGGTGTACGCAACTCAATAGTGTTGTTTGACATGACAACTAATTAAAATGCCAGGGAGGAGTTATTGTGACAGGGTAGGAACCAAAGTGTTGATAAGTGTTTCCTAGGGGACCCTATAATCTTTGGCTACATTTAATGTTTTCTCTTAGCTACTTCATGTAGCTAACATATTCATGCTTCACATATTACTATTTGATTTAGAAGATACTGTTGCACAAACAACACGCTGATTTAGGTCTATGTACACCATAACTGGTATTATCAGGCTGTATAGCTAATTACGTTTGCTCTGACTGCATTTCAGACCTGCCACAAAAGGACCAGCTGACATCATGTCAGTGATTCTCTCGTTAACACAGGTGAGAGTGTTGATGAGGGCAAGGCTGGAGATCACTCTGTCATGCTGATTGAGTTAGAATAACAGACTGGAAGCTTTAAAAGGGTGGTGCTTGAAATCATTGTTATTCCTTTGTTAACTATGGTTACCTGCAAGGAAACACGTGCCGTCATCATTGCTTTGCACAAAAAGGGCTTCACAGGCAAGGATATTGCTGCAAGTAAGATTGCACCTAAATCAACCATTTATCGGATCATCAAGAACTTCAAGGAGAGAGGTTCAATTGTTGTGAAGAAGGCTTCAGGGCGCCCAAGAAAGTCCAGCAAGCGCCAGGATTGTCTCCTAAAGTTGATTCAGCTGCGGGATCGGGGCACCACCAGTGCAGAGCTTGCTCAGGAATGGCAGCAGGCATGTGTGAGTGCATCTGCATGCACAGTGAGGCGAAGACTTTTGGAGGATGGCCTGGTGTCAAGAAGGGCAGCGAGGAAGCCACTTCTCTCCAGGAAAAACATCAGGGATATTCTGAAAAAGGTACAGGGATTGGACTGTTGAGGACTGGGGTAAAGTCATTTTCTCTGATGAATCCCCTTTCCGATTGTTTGGGGCATCCGGAAAAAAGCTTGTCCGGAGAAGACAAGGTGAGCGCTACCATCAGTCCTGTGTCATGCCAACAGTAAAGCATCCTGAGACCATTTATGTGTGGGGTTGCTTCTCAGCCAAGGGAGTGGGCTCCCTCACAATTTGTCCTAAGAACACAGCCATGAATAAAGAATGGTACCAACACATCCCCCAAGAGCAATTTCTCCCAACCATCCAAGAACAGTTTGGTGACGAACAATGCCTTTTCCAGCATGATGGAGCACTTTGCCATGAGGCAAAAGTGATAACTAAGTGGCTCGGGGAACAAAACATCGACATTTTGGGTCCATGGCCAGGAAACTCCTCAGACCTTAATCCCATTGAGAATTTGTGGTCAATCCTCAAGAGGCAGGTGGACAAACAAAAACCCACAAATTCTGACAAACTCCAAGCATTGATTATGCAAGAATGGGCTGCCATCAGTCAGGATGTGGCCCAGAAGTTAATAGACAGCATGCCACGGTGGATTGCAGAGGTCTTGAAAAAGAAGAGTCAACACTGCAAATATTGACTCTTTGCATAAACGTCATGTAATTGTCAATAAAAGCCTTTGACACTTATGGAATGCTTGTAATTATACTTCAGTATACCATAGTAACATCTTACAAAAATATCTAAAAACACTGAAGCAGCAAACTTTGTGAAGACCAATACTTGTGTCAGTCTCTAAACTTTTGACCACGACTGTACATTTATTAGCTAGCCAGCCAGCTAACTAGCGACTCGCATTAGCGGCTAACAAGATTTAGGCCCAACTTGCTAAGAAAAGACAAACTAGCTGTTTGCAGATGTAAGAAACACAAACGAATAGTGTAATTATAGAATGTTAGTGAATTTATATTAAGAAGCAAAGTGAAAACAGCATCGTTGTCATCAACATTGTTGCATGTGCTGTATTGACCATGCAGACCGAATGCAAGTGTCTCGTGGTCGAAGAACAGCAAATGCGCTCCTTGAATGACAGGGGGCGGGGCTACATCTGTGTGGAAAGCGGCATGGAGAGAGAGCAGAGAGAGATGACTCAAGTAGCGAAGTAAACTATAAAAATGGACTTTACACACAGCGTATACAATTTAACAAACCAAACATTCAAATACTGTTATAGAAGGTAAAGTAAAAACCCAAAACAGTCCGTGCATCAATACCGGTATATCGTAAAATACGGTATACCGCCCAGCCCTACTGCACACTAGATAGGAAACACTGCAAAAATGCTTTCAGGGTCGCCTAGGTCATCAATGATCCGGGCAGCTTATTTCCTGTGCCATTTCCCCATCCAACTCAATTTGTCCATAGCAGGATGTCTGTGCGATGAACACCTTCATTTAATGGATAACTAAGTGCAGTCTTTTTTCAGGGCTGACCATTAGGTAGTCCGTACAGGGATGAGCAGTATGTGACTCTGACCTGAGATGGATATACACTGAGCACTGGCTGCCAGCCTTTCCGAAGTCCTCCAATCGCAACTCAAATGTTGATTTATAATTTGCAAGTCCAGCCACAGCCGCATAGTCTGATGACTCAGATTAAGAGTGTGGGGGGGAGAATGCTGAAACTAAGTATCTTAAATCTGTCATCAGGATTCACCTCCCGTGGCTCCCTGGCCCCGATATGAAATGAGCTGGTTTTCTCTCTCACATGCACACACACATGCACACACACATGCACACACACATGCACACACGCACACACACACACACACACACACACACACACACACACACACACACACACACACACACACACACACACACACACGTCAGGCTCCAAAGAGAGTTCCCTAAATTAAAAGAGAGACCTGCGTGAGTCTCTATCAGCCCTGACCGAGACAGGTCCTCTTGTCTTTGTTCCTCTGAAGAGGACTGCCACTGCCCCTCACACCTCTGTCCTGCTAGAATTATAAGAATTATCCTCACACCTTATTGACCGCTGACACAGGAACTTAACAGTGCCTTTATTCTTTAACTTTTACACTCTGGGCTGAGTAATAACTGCGTGATAAAAAAGCTAATCTCAAAGTTACAAATCTGTCAATTTATGGAACTTAAAGACACACTGTCCTTCAGTAGGAAAATAATCACGCCTAATCCATCCATCCTTTGTCAGGAGTGAGGTCCCTCTTCCTCCATCTCCCTGTCACAATGGCTATCTCAGCTGTCAATCACAGCTCTAATGATGACAGCACAAGGAGAGGGGAGGGATTGATGTGGTGTCCCCTTATTATTAGTATCACTTTATGGAAACAGCCTCATCATTGGATCACCCAGCTATGGTATAATGCTGATGTGATGGGGCTTTCTTAGTTTCCTTTGGTCTGTCCTTTGTGTAACGATCCCGGCTGTCTGAGTCGGGTCCTGTCTGGTGACTAGTGTTCCGGTTCGTAATCTCCAGTTTCCCGAGGGTTCGGGAACGCTCCGGGGAGCGCTCTTGTTTTCCGCACCTGCATCCCATCAGCAATCTGCACACCTGGTCCTGATCATCACCCTTCTTAGGCTCTGGCCTAACATCCAGTTCCTGCCGGATCGTTAGCTATGAACAGTATGTTTGTCAGCGTATCAGCCTCTGAGCCATTAGTGTTAGTTTTGTTTGTTTTGCACCTTGTGACTTGCTGTGTACTGACCTCCGTTTTTGTTCTGTCTGCAGTCTCTCACCCGGAACCTTCACCCAACCTCTGCCTGATGGTCGGCGGCTGCCGAGCCAGTACCGGACCCACCACTGCACCCTCAACAACCCATCCACGCCACCCGCTCTGTTCCCTGGATTATTCAGCCTCACTCGGAATCTATTAATAAACACTCACCTTTCTCTCAACGTACCTTGTCCTGGTCTGCTTCTGGGTTCTGGCATAGTAAACCGTGACAGAACGATCCGGCCAGTAATGAACCCAGCGGACCTGGACTCCGTTCGCCATGCTATTACCCAGCAGGAGAAGATGTTGGGCCATCATAGCACGGTACTACAGGAGATCGCGTTGTCAGTTCGGAACCTTTCTACCGGTCTGACGGAGGTCCAGAACCAACGTAAGTGTCCGGTGGAGGATCCACTACCGGTTTCACCCATCTCGCCTGCCGCTTCTGAAGCTGTGTCCATCCGTGAGCCCAAGGTTCCGACGCCGGATAAATATGAGGGGGAGCTGGGAAGATGCCGTTCCTTCCTTATGCAGTGTGGATTAGTGTTCGATCTACAGCCCTACTCTTATGCCACAGACAAGGCTAGGATAGCCTTTGTGATTGAGTTGCTGCGTGGTCGAGCGCTGGAGTGGGCTTCAGCCGTTTGGGAACGACAGGATCCCTGCATGGCTTCATACCAGGGGTTCACGGCCGAGATGAGGAAGCTCTTCGACCATTCCGTCCGAGGGAGGGACGCAGCTAGGCGCCTGTTTTCGCTTCGCCAAGGAACTCGCAGCGTGGCCGACTTCGTGATCGAGTTCAAGACGTTGGCTGTGGAGAGTGGGTGGAACGAGGAGTCTCTGCAAGCGGCCTTTTACCAGGGTCTGTCGGAGCAGCTCAAGGATGAGTTGATCTCCTATCCGGAGCCTAGTGACCTGGACAGCTTGGTAGCCTTGTCTATTCGGGTGGATAATCGAGTCCGAGAGCGAAGGAGGGAGAAGCAATGGGGTCCGTCCAATCGATCAGCTTCTCAGTTCCCAGTCGGGTCGGGTGGTGGACCAGAACACGTCGATCATTCTCCACCACAATGGATTAGTGGAGAGGTCCTCTCTCCCGATTCTGAACCCATGCAAGTGGGGCGGCACGGGTTAACCAAGGAGGAGCGTCAACATAGACGTAAGACCAACTGCTGCCTCTACTGTGGTAGCTCGGGACATTACATCTCCACTTGTTCCCGGCGGTCGTCAAACTGCCCGGCTCGCTAAAGTTGGGAGGACTTTTAGCGAGCCAGTTTCAACCTCTCAGTACCTCTGTCAGACCCCGTTTCCCGGCTACCCTTGTGAACAGGAATCAGAGCTTAGCGCTTAACGCTTTATCGATTCAGGTGCCGATGGAAGCTTTCTTGATGCCGAAGTTGGTGGAACAGCTGGGGCTTTCCAAGGAGCAATTGCCGGAAGCCATTGAAGCGACCACTCTGAACGGCAGTAGTCTGGCACGTATCACGATGAGGACTGAACCGGTTAAGATGCGGTTGTCGGGGAACCATTCTGAGATGATTTCATTCTTCATTCTGCCGTCTTCCCATGTTCCTCTGGTCCTTGGATACCCCTGGCTGAAGGAACACAATCCCACGTTCGATTGGGTGACGGGCAAGGTAACGAGTTGGAGCCTTGATTGTCATGCTAACTGTCTCAAGACTGCCTGCCCCCATTCGGTTCCCAGTCAGGTGATTGAGGCTAAACCCCCAGATTTGTCCCTGGTTCCCGAGACATATCACGATTTGGGGGAAGTTTTCAGTAAGCAGAAGGCTCTGTCACTCCCTCCCCACCGACCATATGATTGTGCCATCAACCTGGTCCCTGGAGCTGTCTACCCCAAGGGTAGGTTATACAGTATCTCCCGACCTGAACGTGAGGCGTTGGAGACCTACATCAAGGAGTCCCTAGCTGCTGGTCTCGTTCGTCCCTCGTCATCACCCCTGGGGGCAGGATTCTTCTTTGTGGGTAAGAAGGATGGCTCTCTTCGACCGTGTATTGATTATCGGGGGTTGAATGACATCACGGTCAAGAACAAGTATCCCTGCCCTTGATGAGTTCTGCCTTCGACTCCTTACAGGGTGCTACGGTGTTCACCAAGCTAGACCTACGCAATGCGTATCACCTGGTCCGGATCAGAGAGGGGGACGAGTGGTTGACGGGTTTCAATACACCGATGGGTCACTCGAGTATCAGGTGATGCCGTTTGGACTGACCAATGCTCCAGCGGTATTCCAGAGTATGGTGAACGACGTCCTGAGAGATATGATCGGTCTCTTTGTGTTTGTTTACCTGGATGACATTCTGATCTTCTCGAAGGAACCTTCCGACCACGTCCAGCATGTCCGGCAGGTTCTGCAGCGATTGTTGGAGAATCGCCTGTTCGTGAAGGCCGAGAAGTGCGAGTTTCACGCCCACACGACATCCTTTCTCGGGTACATCATCTCCAGGGGAGAGATTAGGATGGACCAGGAGAAGGTTAGAGCGGTTCTGGAATGGGCCCAGCCCGGTACGAGATTGCAGCTCCAGAGATTTTTGGGGTTTGCGAATTTCTACCGCAGATTCATCCGGGATTACAGCCGTGTGGCCGCTCCGTTAACTGCCTTGACTTCCAGTATCAGGACCTTCAAGTGGAATCCGGAGGCGGATCGAGCGTTTCTGGATTTGAAGAGGCGATTCACCAACGCACCGATTCTCTCTCAACCGGACACGGCCCGTCAGTTCGTCGTTGAAGTGGACGCGTCTGATGTGGGAGTTGGCGCCATCCTGTCGCAGCGATGCTCCACGGACAGTAAACTCCATCCCTGCGCCTACTACTCTCGTCGCCTTTCGCCTGCGGAGAGGAATTACGATGTGGGTAACCGGGAGCTTCTCGCGGTGAAACTTGCCTTGGAGGAGTGGCGCCACTGGTTGGAGGGGGCGGAGCAACCGTTTATTGTCTGGACTGACCACAAGAATCTTGCTTACGTGCAATCGGCTAAACGTCTCAACTCCCGGTCCAGGCCAGGTGGGCGTTGTTTTTCGGACGATTCAAGTTTGCCCTGACGTTCCGACCTGGATCTAAGAACGGCAAGGCGGACGCCTTGTCCCGGATGTTCTCCAAGACGGAGGAGAGTGGGTCCAAGACCGAGACAATCCTCCCCCCCGGAACTGCGTCGTGGGAGCAGTTATGTGGAAGATTGAGGAGGAGGTGCTGGCGGCCCTTCGGACTCAGCCCGGTCCCGGTAACGGTCCACCCGGTCGGTTGTTTGTGCCTGAGTCGGTTCGTCCTGCTGTCCTCAAATGGTCCCACGCCAGCAAGATGGCTTGTCACCCTGGCGTGGCTCGGACAATGGCGTTTCTTCGCAGACGTTTTTGGTGGCCTGCCATGGCCGAGGATACTCGGGGTTTTGTTGCTGCCTGTCCAGTGTGTGCGCAGAATAAGAGTACCAATCGGCCCAGCTCTGGACTACTTCACCCCCTTCCTATTCCCCGGCGACCATGGTCGCATCTGGCCCTGGACTTCGTCACTGGGTTGCCCGCTTCTGAGGGGAACACGGTCGTTCTGACTATCGTGGACAGATTCAGCAAGTTCGCCCACTTTGTGCCTATTGCCAAGCTTCCTCTGCCTCGGAGACGTCCGAGATCCTGGTTAGGGAGGTTTTCAGGGTCCACGGTTTGCCCAGTGATATCGTTTCCGACCGTGGCCCTCAGTTTACCTCTGCTGTCTGGAAGTCCTTCTGTTTGGCCATTGGAGCTACTGTCAGTCTCACATCTGGTTTTCACCCCCAATCCAATGGTCAGGCGGAGAGAGCCAACCAGAAGATGGAATCCACGCTACGCTGTCTGGTCTCTTCCAACCCCACCTCCTGGGTCTCTCAGTTGCCTTGGGTTGAGTATGCCCACAATACTCTTCCTACATCTGCCACTGGGATGTCTCCCTTCCAGTGCCTGTATGGCTACCAACCTCCCCTGTTTCCTTCTCAGGAGAAGGAGCTCTCAGTGCCTTCTGTTCAGGCCCATATTCGTCGTTGCCACCGGACCTGGCATCGGGCCAGAAAGGCACTCCTTAGAGTTTCGGACCGGTATCAGCTCCAGGCGAATCGTCGCCGGATCCCCGCCTCCCACCTATACCATCGGAGATAGGGTTTGGTTGGCCACACGGGATCTTCCGTTACGGACTGAGTCTAGGAAGTTGTTACCGAGTTCATTGGTCCGTTTGTGGTGGAGAAGGTGATCAATCCAGTGGCAGTTCGACTCAAACTACCGAGGACGCTCAGAGTCCATCCCACCTTTCATGTCTCCTGCCTCAAGCCTGTCTTCCTCAGTCCTCTGTTGCCTCCTCCGCCTCCTCCCTCCTCCTCCTCGGATGATCGGAGGTGGTCCTGCCTACACGGTGCGTCGCATCATGGATTCCAGACGGCGGGGCCGGGGTTTCCAGTATCTCGTGGACTGGGAGGGGTATGGCCCCGAAGAGAGGAGTTGGATTCCGCGGCGACAGGTCCTAGATGCGGACCTCATCAGTGACTTCTACCGCCTCCATCCTGGCGCTCCGGGAGTCCGCCCGGTGGCGTTCGCCGGAGGGGGGGTACTGTAACGATCCCGGCTGTCTGAGTCGGGTCCTGTCTGGTGACTAGTGTTCCGGTTCGTAATCTCCAGTTTCCCCGAGGGTTCGGGAACGCTCCGGGGAGCGCTCTTGTTTTCCGCACCTGCATCCCATCAGCAATCTGCACACCTGGTCCTGATCATCACCCTTCTTAGGCTCTGGCCTAACATCCAGTTCCTGCCGGATCGTTAGCTATGAACAGTATGTTTGTCAGCGTATCAGCCTCTGAGCCATTAGTGTTAGTTTTGTTTGTTTTGCACCTTGTGACTTGCTGTGTACTGACCTCCGTTTTTGTTCTGTCTGCAGTCTCTCACCCGGAACCTTCACCCAACCTCTGCCTGATGGTCGGCGGCTGCCGAGCCAGTACCGGACCCACCACTGCACCCTCAACAACCCATCCACGCCACCCGCTCTGTTCCCTGGATTATTCAGCCTCACTCGGAATCTATTAATAAACACTCACCTTTCTCTCAACGTACCTTGTCCTGGTCTGCTTCTGGGTTCTGGCATAGTAAACCGTGACACTTTGGTTCACATACACCCGACTCTCTCCTCTCCTATACTGTATCCCTAACACCTATCTTGCCTGGACACTTGTGTGTGTGTAACACTGGGCACATGGGACAACCTACACTATATCTAACCTATCACTCTTATCCATGCTTATTCTCAGCTCCATTGTACTCAGTGAGTGAAAGTCGGTCCAGATAGGAATCAGAGGGTACAGTAAGGTCATGTTAACAGAGTGACTGATGCTTATCATGAGTGTCTCCTTCTTCCATGTTAACTCAGCCAGCCAGTTAGCCAGCCAGCTAGCCAGCCAGCCAACCAGTAGGATCCTTTGGGAAGTGAATTAGAGCAGTAGACAGACAGACAGAAAGACAGACAGAAAGACAGACAGACAGACAGACAGACAGACAGACAGACAGACAGACAGACAGACAGACAGACAGACAGACAGAGAGGGAGGGAGGGAGGGAGGGAGGGAGGGAGGCTGCTCTGCTATCCCCACCTATCTGTTTAGGTGATTAATCTAGCTGCTAACGAGCAGGAGGCAGTCTGCTGGGTGATGAACTGGGCTAACAGTGTGATTAGGAGGCTGTGTCTTCTGTCTGACTAATGCTGGGGCTGTTACGGGTACATGTCCCAACAGCTGGATCCACCAACCCCTGCTCTCACCAGCCAATCAATCTTCATCCTTACGCCATTCAGGTCTGAAATTGGCCTATCATGGTGTCCTATACATCTCTCCACCGATAGCGAGTCTCATGACATCAAGGCATTATTATTGGATTGACCATGATCATTGTTCCATACTCGATACCATGAAGTGCTGTGTCACAGGTGACTAGTTTATCTTTGACATCAAACCAAATGCAACCTGTCTCATACTTTGAATAATGCACGATACAAGGACAACAAAACAACAAAGTCAAGCCCTAGTTTGGGGGTTAGGATACAGTACTATAAAATACTATACAGTCCTAATCCTATATGCTGCACATCCACCTAAGATTTACCCTACACCAGTGTGTCGCCAGTGTTTTATGTTGTTAATGTAAACTCTATTGTAATTATGTTTCCATCAGGAGCAGTGCTTAATTTGTAAATCGGGAGGTGCCAGAAGAAAAAGTGAGCACGAGATGGGGTGACCTTGGGCGCTTTGAGGTACTGGAAAATCAGCTTTATAATAAAGCATTGCATGCATATCATCACATTGCATTTGCGTAGTGGCATACATAGAGAAGTAGAGTAGGGGTACTTACAGAAATTGCACACATGGGGAAAATGTTTAGTACCCTAGGGTCCAGGAAAAATGTGGCCTTTTATAAATGCATTTCATGCAATTCTACATAATTTTACATGACTGGAGACTTTGGCAGAATCTTTTAATAATTTTAATACCCCACAAATTATCAAAATGACAGGCTACTTTGACACTGACAAACTGAGAATCTGATATCAATAAAAAACGACCTTGTCTTGAATCCATCAATAACCTAGGCCTAGGTGTGTGGATACAAATATTGTAGGCTACAATCTGAGGAGGAAATTATAGTCCTATTTACTTGTAAAACAATATTTGGAAGTTGATCAAATATTTCGGTAGCCTACAGCAGACAGATTAGAGTCTTCTCTTTTCAGCAGGAGCCATTTGCTTTCCAACCTGTGCAAATTTTGCGAAAGGCCTGTTTTGTCTGCATGCTGTTTGTTCACTGACTGATTTTCTGTGCGTTCCTGACTGTAGGCTATGCCTTGTTATTGGGCTACACATTAAGCACTGTTCAGGAGCGTGACACTAAAGACTTGGGGCGAGCAGGATCAACAACCTCTGTATCATCAAGACAGTTGCTTTATGAGGTGTTAAAGTTCACAGTTAGCCATTGTTATGTAAATGAGAGCTGAAAAGTACCAGTAGCCTGGTATTGGCCCCAAGTCAGAGCAGGTCCACCACAGCCATGACCCAGTGAGACACAGGTGCTGGCCTGCGTATATGGAAACAGAAAAGACTGAGCCTTTTGTGTAAAACAATGGGGTAAATCTCAGATGGAAACTTGACATATGTGTGAGTTACTAAAATAGAGCCTGTTTTGGACTTGCTGTGAGTTCTGACTTGATTCTGTTACTCTCTCCAGGCCAAATACCCCTTCCTTCACTATGTCGATATGGGAATCCAGCCCATTGGAGAATAACCTTCACAGAGTACACACTAGGGGTGCTAGCCCACTGACAATACTATATATACAGTTGAAGTCGGAAGTTTACATACACTTAGGTTGGAGTCAATTAAACTCGTTTTTCAACCACTCCACAAATTTCTTGTTAACAAACTATAGTTTTGGCAAGTCAGATAGGACATCTACTTTGTGCATGACACAAGTAATTTTTCCAACAATTGTTTATAGACAGATTATTTCACTTATAATTCACTGTATCACAATTCCAGTGGGTCAGAAGTTTACATACACTAAGTTGACTGTGCCTTTAAACAGCTTGGAAAATTCCAGAAAATTATGTCATGGCTTTAGAAGCTTCTGATAGGCTAATTGACATAATTTGAGTCAATTGGAGGTGTACCTGTGGATCTATTTCAAGGCCTACCTTCAAACTCAGTGCCTCTTTGCTTGACATCATGGGAAAATCAAAAGAAATCAGCCAAGACCTCAGAAAAAAATGTGTAGACCTCCACAAGTCTGGTTCATCCTTGGGAGCAATTTCCAAATGCCTGAAGGTACCACGTTCATCTGTACAAACAATAGTACGCAAGTATAAACACCATGGGACCACGCAGCCGTCATACCACTCAGGAAGGAGACGCGTTCTGTCTCCTAGAGATGAACGTACTTTGGTGCGAAAAGTGCAAATCAATCCCAGAACAACAGAAAAGGACCCTGTGAAGATGCTGGAGGAAACAGGTACAAAAGTATCTATATCCACAGTAAAACGAGTCCTATATCGACATAACCTGAAAGGCCGCTCAGCAAGGAAGAGGCCACTGCTCCAAAACCGCCATAAAAAAGCCAGACTACGGTTTGCAACTGCACATGGGGACAAAGATCGTACTTTTTGGAGAAATGTCCTCTGGTCTGATGAAACAAAAATAGAACTGTTTGGCCATAATTACCATTGTTATGTTTGGAGGAAAAAGGGGGTCCCTTGCAAGACGAAGAACACCATCCCAACCGTGAAGCACGGAGGTGGCAGCATCATGCTGTGGGGGTGCTTTGCTGCAGGAGGGACTGGTGCACTTCACAAAATAGATGGCATCATGAGGAAGGAAACGTATGTGGATATATTGAAGCAACATCTCAAGACATCAGTCAGGAAGTTAAAGCTTGGTCGCAAATGGGTCTTCCAAATGAACAATGACCCCAAGCATACTTCCAAAGTTGTGGCAAAATGGCTTAAGGACAACACAGTCAAGGTATTGGAGTGGCCATCACAAAGCCCTGACCTCAATCCTATAGAAAATGTGTGGGCAGAACTGAAAAAGCGTGTGCGAGCATGGAGTCCTACAAACCTGACTCAGTTACACCAGCTCTGTCAGGAGGAATGGGCCAAAATTCACCCAACTTATTGTGGGAAGCTTGTGGAAGGCTACCCAAAACATTTGACCCAAGTTAAACAATGTAAAGGCAATGCTACCAAATACTAATTGAGTGTATGTAAATTTCTGACCCACTGGGAATGTGATGAAAGAAATAAAGGCTGAAATAAATAATTATCTCTACTATTATTCTGACATTTCACATTCTTAAAATAAAGTGGTGATCCTAACTGACCTAAGACAGGGAATTTTTGCTAGGATTAAATGTCAGGAATTGTGAAAAACTGAGTTTAAATGTATTTGGCTAAGGTGTATGTAAACGTCTGACTTCAACTGTATATATATTGTGTGTGTCCCTCTCCACACAGCTCCTGTAGGCATGGCCCTAATGTATGTGCTCTCTGACACCTGGAGTTGCATGGCAAATAGTCCAGGAACAAAGGACAATGACCAAGGAGTCAGCCCTTCCCCTCTGAGGGGCCAAAATGTAAATCTCTCTGTTACAGTATTCAGAGCACTGAATATTAAATGTGATAGAATAATACTATACTAACCATGTTTGGTATCTATCTGAAACTTGTTCACTAAGGATAACTCTGATGCTATCTACAGTGGGGGAAAAAATTATTTAGTCAGCCACCAATTGTGCAAGTTCTCCCACTTAAAAAGATGAGAGAGGCCTGTAATTTTCATCATAGGTACACGTCAACTATGACAGACAAAATGAGAAAAAAAATCCAGAAAATCACATTGTAGGATTTTTTATGAATTTATTTGCAAATTATGGTGGAAAATAAGTATTTGGTCAATAACAAAAGTTTCTCAATACTTTGTTATATACCCTTTGTTGGCAATGACACAGGTCAAATGTTTTCTGTAAGTCTTCACAAGGTTTTCACACACTGTTGCTGGTATTTTGGCCCATTCCTCCATGCAGATCTCCTCTAGAGCAGTGATGTTTTGGGGCTGTCGCTGGGCAACACGGACTTTCAACTCCCTCCAAAGATTTTCTATGGGGTTGAGATCTGGAGACTGGCTAGGCCACTCCAGAACCTTGAAATGCTTCTTACGAAGCCACTCCTTCGTTGACCGGGCGGTGTGTTTGGGATCATTGTCATGCTGAAAGACCCAGCCACGTTTCATCTTCAATGCCCTTGCTGATGGAAGGAGGTTTTCACTCAAAATCTCACGATACATGGCCCCATTCATTCTTTCCTTTACACGGATCAGTCGTCCTGGTCCCTTTGCAGAAAAACAGCCCCAAAGCATGATGTTTCCACCGCCATGCTTCACAGTAGGTATGGTGTTCTTTGGATGCAACTCAGCATTATTTGTCCTCCAAACACAACGAGTTGAGTTTTTACCAAAAAGTTCTATTTTGGTTTCATCTGACCATATGACATTCTCCCAATCCTCTTCTGGATCATCCAAATGCACTCTAGCAAACTTCAGACGGGCCTGGACATGTACTGGCTTAAGCAGGGGGACACGTCTCGCACTGCAGGATTTGAGTCCCTGGCGGCGTAGTGTGTTACTGATGGTAGGCTTTGTTACTTTGGTCCCAGCTCTCTGCAGGTCATTCACTAGGTCCCCCCGTGTGGTTCTGGGATTTTTGCTCACCGTTCTTGTGATAATTTTGACCCCACGGGGTGAGATCTTGCGTGGAGCCCCAGATCGAGGGAGATTATCAGTGGTCTTGTATGTCTTCCATTTCCTAATAATTGCTCCCACAGTTGATTTCTTCAAACCAAGCTGCTTACCTATTGCAGATTCAGTCTTCACAGCCTGGTGCAGGTCTACAATTTTGTTTCTGGTGTCCTTTGACAGCTCTTTGGTCTTGGCCATAGTGGAGTTTGGAGTGTGACTGTTTGAGGTTGTGGACAGGTGTCTTTTATACTGATAACAAGTTCAAACAGGTGCCATTAATACAGGTAACGAGTGGAGGACAGAGGAGCCTCTTAAAGAAGAAGTTACAGGTCTGTGAGAGCCAGAAATCTTGCTTGTTTGTAGGTGACCAATACTTATTTTCCACCATAATTTGCAAATAAATTAATTTAAAATCCTACAATGTGATTTTCTGGAATTTTTTTTCTCAATTTGTCTGACATAGTTGACGTGTACATATGATGAAAATTACAGGCCTCTCTCATCTTTTTAAGTGGGAGAACTTGCACAATTGGTGGCTGACTAAATACTTTCCCCCCACACTTTATATGGATGTATGATCTCTGTGGTAACTTGTATCTGTAAAGTGGGAACTCTAAATTACTATCAAATCACAATTGGCCCAGTGTCGTCCAGGGTAGGGGAGGGAATGGCTGGCAGGGAGGTAGCTCAGTTGTTAGAGCATGGCGTTTGCAACGCCAGGGTTGTGGGTTCGATTCCCACGGGGGGCCAGTATATAAAAAATAATTAAAAATAATAATAATAATGTATGCACTCACTAACTGTAAGTCGCTCTGGATAAGAGCGTCTGCTAAATGACGTAAAATGTAAAAATAGGTTTTATTGTCCTCTCAGGAATTTTGTCTAATTGACATAGGTCTCATCCCTCACACAAGCCTTTAAATGCTGTGACACCCTGTGGAGATTGGGCTTGGGAGTGTTAAGGTTACTGTAAACTTGGTATCGTTTGATTTGTCAATGGTGGTTGGTTTTGGGTTGAAAGGTTACACCTTCATAAATGTAATTAAAAGCCTTTGTTCTCTCTCTTATCCTGTATCCAGTGCATGGAGGAAGGTTGCATGATCGATTCTAATTTCCTAGGCTTCTAAGTAAGCATCTCTTTGTTCATGCTTTGTCCTGCAAGTTAACCGTAGGATCTATATGCTCAGAATAATGCCTTGTAATGCTTGTTAAATATCTAGCCTACGATATCGACAATTCTCAGAACAATTTTTGCTAGTCAAAGTCAACTTATTGCCTAATGCTTACTTGTTTATTTTAATCATCTTTATGGAGTCAGATAAACTTTTTAATCGGCTAATTGCTTAGTCTTATTACGATTTGCATGTGATGTATATATAATATACTGTATATCATACACATATCAAACATTACTGGCCACTACACTCCCAGCCAAGCCACTGCCCCATGACCCTCTGCTCTACTCCAGACCCTTATTTCCAGCGCTCTCAAACAAACCATTAAGGAACCTTGTTAAAACATTTGACTCCTGACCTTACTCCTACTGGGGCTAGTAGACCCCGAGGCTAGTCTGTGACTGAGAGAGGAGAGTAGAACTGACTTCACCTCCTGTTGTTTAAACAACTCATGTTGACTATAGATGACTGAAGGGAACATGGATTCAATATATTTTCTGGGATGCTTTCATTTGCACTGTGCAGCGAGGCCAGACTGGATTTAAGTCAACAGATAATCAATGGGTGCTACTTTTCAACGCAAAACCTGCATAGAAAAGCTCTACTTCGTCTCTGAGCTCTACAGCCCAAACCAACAAACGTGGGAAAGAAAACTCCAGCTCTCCATCCAGTGAGCACAGTGTTCTTAGGACTCTTGTACAGATCAGTACTAGTGTATCTACAAACACATTCTCCCTGGTCTCGACAGACAGACAGTAGAGGTGAGAGGAGATCAGCAGAAAGCAGACAGGAGCAAGGCATATGATTGGCACTAGAACGCAGGTGAGAGAGGGAGAGAGAGAGAGAGAGTGTGTGTGTGTGTGCGCGTGAGAGAGGATAAAGGCATGTAGCTGTCAGCAACATTACCATCCATCTCTCTCAGCTCTCTAATGCGCACACACACACACACACACACACACACACACACACACACACACACACACACACACACACACACACACACACATTCTGACACAAACCAGCTTCCAGCAGCTCAAGTAAATGGGGGTCATGTTAGCAGTAACTGCATAAGGTTACTGTGAAACCAAGGTAAAAAAAAAAAGGAATTTTTCTCAATTCCACGCTATGAGCAGTTACTGCCTTTTTGCTTGGTAGGGCAGAGTAGCCTAGCCATTAACTTTCAAATAATCCCCCATATGGCTCTGTCTATGACCCCTTCCATGACCCTATGACCCAACTCATTGGCTAATTAACTGTCCAGTCGTCCATTACCACAGGCAATCTAGTAATGGTATCACCCTCCCCTTCCCATGACCCTGACCTCAAAATCATGTGCATCATCAGCCATGGACTAGACTGTATTACAGATGTAGGATCTTGAGCCAGTTTGCTACAGCAGGAAAATAATCCTGCAGCAACAGGAAATGTGAATTATTATGTAGATTATAATTAATATATATTTTTTTGCAAATCAAATCTGACATTTTAAAGTGTAAATTACAGACTTTAGAAGCCTTTTAAAACCTTGAATACACTACAAGTTTGCATTTCCTGCTGTGCAGGGAAATTCTCAGAAACAAACGAGTGATCAAACTAAGATCCTACATCTGTATGCAAAGCAGGTATCTACGTGTTCTATACCATCCCTGGTACCATACTCTCTACCATACCATGTCCACCCTACATCTCCATCCCCAGTCAGCTTCACATTGATAGCACAGACTGATGTTGTCTCAGGTGTGTTTAGTCTATTGTAGTGGTACTGCACCTCCAGGAGAGGTGTCTCTTGCTCCACTTGTTCTGGGCGACCAGAGCTCGTCTCCTGCGGCCCACCGCAACCTCCGTCTCAGACAGGTCCGGGAGAGAACACCTTGGGGTCTTCATCAGGCCCAGGGTGGCTTGGTCTGAGCAGGGGAACAGAAACAGATGTACACATTTATATAGAGTTGTAAACTAGTGAGCATGTCCATCCATTAAAATTCTTATATTGTTTTAGCAGAACGAAAACAAGACAAAGGCAAAGACAGTGTGTGCAACACGCACACGCACACACTAGGGTTGGCAGAAATATCAGCCCACAGAGAGAAGCACGAGATTGAACTTCACCCAACTTTCTAGAGCAGTGGTCACCAACCGGTCGATCGTGAGATTTCAATACGTTTAAAACCATGACTAGAGAGAGACTGTCAACGAATACAGCAAGGAGATGCTGTTTTTATGAGTGAGTTCATGTTTAAGTTCTTACTCAACACTGTCAACACTTCGTATTCAACACTTTTATAAGCAATAAAATGCGTGTTCTTCCTATTTCCACTCAGCACTACAACAAGCACTGCAGCAGTAATTAATGAGTAGGTATGTGTCTATAGGCTTGCGTTGTTGTTATTATTAATTACTGCTGCTGGCACCCGCCCACCCGACTAGAATCACCACTCTCGACGGGTCTGACCTAGAGTATGTGGACAACTACAAATACCTAGGTGTCTGGTTAGACTGTAAACTCAACTTCCAGACTCACATAAAGAATCTCCAATCCAAAGTTAAATCTAGAATCGGCTTCCTATTTCGCAATAAAGCCTCCTTCACTCATGCTGCCAAACATGCCCTCGTAAAACTGACTATCCTACCGATCCTTGACTTCGGCGATGTAATTTACAAAATAGCCTCCAACACTCTACTCAGCAAATTGGATGTAGTCTATCACAGTGCCATCCGTTTTGTCTCCAAAGCCCCATACACTACCCACCACTGTGACCTGTACGCTCTTGTTGGCTGGTCCTCACTACATGTTCGTCGTCAAACCCACTGGCTCCAGGCCATCTATAAATCACTGCTAGGCAAATCCCCGCCTTATCTTAGCTCATTGGTCACCATAGCAGCACCCACCCGTAGTCTGCGCTCCAGCAGGTATATCTCACTGGTCATTCCCAAAGCCAACACCTCCTTTGGCCGCCATTCCTTCCAGTTCTCTGCTGCCAATGACTGGAACGAATTGCAAAAATCTCTGAAGCTGGAGACTCTTATCTCCCTCAATAACTTTAAGCATCAGTTGTCAGAGCACCTTACCGATCACTGCACCTGTACACAGCCCATCTGAAATTAGCCCACCCAACTACCTCATCCCTATATTGTTATTTATTTTGCTCTTTTGCACCCCAGTATCTCTATTTGCACATAATCTCTTGCACATCTAGCATTCCAGTGTTAATACTATTGTAATTATTCTGCACTATAGCCTATTTATTGCCTTACCTCCATAACTTGCTACATTTGCACACACTGTATATATATTTTCTGTTGTATTTCTGACTTTATGTTTTTTACCCCATATGTAACTCTGTGTTGTTTTTATTGCACTACTTTGCTTTATCTTGGCCAGGTCGCAGTTGTAAATGAGAACCTGTTCTCAACTGGCTTACCTGGTTAAATAAAGGTGAAATAAATAAAAAAAAATATATAAATTAGCGGCTTGGGTCTTTTTTTAATGTTGAGGAATATTTTATTTTCTCTGTTCATAGGAGTAACAACATGAATTTGTGCATGAGGCAGAAATAATGCGGTGCGACTCGAGTTTCGCCATCATCTGGAAGACGGTGTTCCTTTTTGGTCAGTGTCAGTGGAGGAAAGGGAGAGCGGAGGGATGTTGAGAGGCGGACCCTCAGTCTGCTGCTCTCTCCCTCCGCTGAGACTGACCATCAGATGCAGGCACCATCAGCCCAGTAAAATAAAAATAAAAAGCAAATTATTTAAATGTATGCTCACTCAGCTGTCCTTCACAAGTAATACAACAACGGATCTATTACCAGTGTGATCATATAGCCTACCTCAAATTTTGAAATATAACTTTAAAAAATGGCCTGAACAACAATGCATTGGCAGGGCAATTCAAGCAAAGCCAATATGCGGTGATAATGTATTGGGCCTATAGCTTACTGCACAAACCTCATTGCTACAGTACTGTTTTGAATTGGTTAATGTTGCATAGGCTTACGTTTTTTAAGTAATGTTAAAAAAAAATCTGAGCGGTAGACTCAAAGTGATCTTGACTCAGAAAAGGTTGGTGACCACTGTTCTAGAGTTTTCCCTGTTAACACTATCAACGTTTCCCTTGACTGTGGCAATTGTGATCGAATCAACGCAATATTAGCCACTTTCAATGCAACATACCAAAACAAAACGAACTGTGCAAGAGATTTTGTTGTAGGCAGAACGCATCGGAGTAGGATTCTATTGCATTGACATGCACTACTCAGCCTGTACTCTACACAAACCGGTGCGGCATAACCAATCAGAGCTGCAGTAGGCCTATATGCAAATAGACCATTGCCATATATGGATCTGTTCCATTTACTTTGAGGCTGGACTGTGTTTACAGCATGAGTAGATGCGCTTGGTCGTGAGTAGATGAGCTTGTTTTGAGATCAAAGCGAGAACTGCATGTAGCCAAGTGTGCAATAGGGGAGTGATTTGAAAAGCGGCAATGTTGTATTTTGAGACAGGCTTGAATAAGGCAGAGGGTAGTATAAATTGTCTGATTCTCTGTAATAATGGTATGGGAATAATAATGTTTTTATTTTGTAAAGTTGTTTCCTGCATCAAACAACACAACAACATTTTCAGTCACCTCCTTGTCCACTACTTATAACTATAAGTTAAGTATAACTATAAGAAATCTAGGATGTGTCAAATAAGTTATATCCTGCTCATGTCAAGATCAAGCTTCTTGGTTACAGCAGTGACATTCATACAGCAGTGACATTCATACGCCACTGCTTATAACTATAAATACTGGTGGTATTTCAAATGATATATCGCCCAAGCCTAGCACACACACACACACACACACACACACACACACACACACACACACACACACACACACACACACACACACACACACACACACACACACACACACACACACACACACACACACACACACACACACACACACACACACACACACACACACACACACACACACACACACATATACACACCTAGCACCCCAGTCTCCTCCAGTCCTCCAAACTTCTGCATGGCTTTGATGGCTTTGGTCAGGGCCTCCTTGGTCTGGAGCTGTCCAGTCACCGGGTCAGGGGGTGGGAGGTACCCATACTTACTCAGCCAATCCTGGAAGAGACAACAGGAAGTGTTAAAGGCCATTCCGGTCATTCCTTACTACTGTGAATGTGTGTATGAATGCAGTTGGTGTTTGTTAGAATGTGTTTATATATGTGTGTTGCCATCCACCTACGGTGCTCAGAATGACAGAAATCACATTTTAATTATGGTCATTCATCTTAACAGAACATTCCACTCCTGTAATGAAGCGGCCAATAAAACATCATTTTCAAACATTTGCCAAAATGCAATTCGTGGGAAAACTGATGAGGATATTCTCTCGATATCGGTCCAGCCAGATGGGTTCTCAGGTCATCGCGCAGACAGGAATAAATGAATAAATATCTCTCCGGGAAGCAGAAGGGCGGAGGTGTGCGTTTCATGATTAACGACTCAAGGTGTAATTGTAGTAACATACAGGAACTAAAGTGCTTCTGTTCACCCGACCTAGAATACCTCACAATCAAATGCCGACAGTATTATCTCCCAAGAGAATTTTCTTCGGTTATAGTCACGGCCATGTATATCCCCCCTCAAGCCGATACCACGACGGCCCTCAAAGAACTTCACTGGACTTTATGCAAACTGGAAACCACATATCCTGAGGCTGCATTTACTGTAGCCGGGGATTTTAACAAAGCAAATTTGAGGACTAGGCTGCCGAAGTTCTATCAACATATCGACTGTTGAACACGCGCTGCTAAAATCCTCAACCATTGCTATTCGAACTTCCGGGATGGTTATAAGGCCCTCCCCGCCCTCCTTTCGGCAAATCTGACCACGACTCCATTTTGCTCCTCCCTTCCTATAGGCAGAAACTCAAACAGGAAGTACCCGTGCTAAGGACTATTCAACACTGGTCTGACCAATCGGAATCCATGCTTCAAGATTGTTTTGATCACGTGGACTGGGATATGTTCCGGGTAGCTTGCGAAAATAATTTAGACTAATATACTGAAACGGTGACTGAGGTTATCAGGAAGTGTACAGTCATGGTCAAAAGTTTTGAGAATGACACAGGTATTGGTCTTCACAAAGTTTGCTGCTTCAGTGTTTTTAGATATTTTTGTCAGATGTTACTATTGTATACTGAAGTATAATTACAACCATTCCATAAGTGTCAAAGGCTTTTAATGACAATTACATTACGATTATGCAAAGACTCAATATTTGCAGTGTTGGCCCTTCTTTCTCAAGACCTCTGCAATCCGCCCTGGCATGCTGTCAATTAACTTCTGGGCCACATCCTGACTGATGGCAGCCCATTCTTGCATGATCAATGGTTGGAGTTTGTCCGAATTTGTGGGTTTTTGTTTGTCCACCCGCCTCTTGAGGATTGACCACAAGTTCTCAATGGGTTTAAGGTCTTGGGAGTTTCCTGGCCATGGACCCAAAATGTCGATGTTTTGTTCCCCGAGCCACTTAGTTATCACTTTTGCCTTATGGCAAGGTGCTCCATCATGCTGGAAATGGCATTGTTTGTCACCAAACTGTTCTTGGATGGTTGGGAGAAATTGCTCTTGGAGGATGTGTTGGTACCATTCTTTATTCATGGCTGTGTTCTTAGGACAAATTGTGAGGGAGCCCACTCCCTTGGCTGAGAAGCAACCCCACACATGAATGGTCTCAGGATGCTTTACTGTTGGCATGACTCAGGACTGATGGTAGCGCTCACCTTGTCTTCTCCAGACAAGCTTTTTTTCCGGATGCCGCAAACAATCGGAAAGGGGATTCATCAGAGAAAATGACTTTACCTCAGTCCTCAGAAGTCCAATCCCTGTACCTTTTGCAGAATATCAGTCTGTCCCTGATGTTTTTCCTGGAAAGAAGTGGCTTCCTCGCTGCCCTTCTTGACACCAGGCCATCCTCCAAAAGTCTTTGCCTCACTCTGCATGCAGATGCACTCACACCTGCCTGCTGCCATTCCTGAGCAAGCTCTGCACTGGTGGTGCCCCAATCCCGCAGCTGAATCAACTTTAGGAGACGGTCCTGGTGCTTGCTGGGCTTTCTTGGGTGCCCTGAAGCCTTCTTCACAACAATTGAACCTCTCTCCTTGAAGTTCTTGATGATCCGATAAATGGTTGATTTAGGTGCAATCTTCCTAGCAGCAATATCCTTGCCTGTGAAGCCCTTTTTGTGCAAATCAATGATGACGGCACGTGTTTCCTTGCAGGTAACCATGGTTAACAGAGGAAGAACAATGATTCCAAGTACCACTCTCATTTTAAAGCTTCCAGTCTGTTATTCTAACTCAATCAGCAAGACAGAGTGATCTCCAGCCTTGTCCTCGTCAACACTCTCACCTGTGTTAACGAAAGAATCACTGACATGATGTCAGCTGGTCCTTTTGTGGCAGGGTTGAAATTCAGAGGAAATGTTTTTTGGGGATTAAGTTCATTTTCATGGCAAAGAGTGACTTTGCAATTAATTGCAATTCATCTGATCACTCTTCATAACATTCTGGAGTATATGCAAATTGCCATCATAAAAACTGAAGCAGCAGACTTTGTGAAAATGTATATTTGTATAAACAACTGTATAGGTGATGTTGTGCCCACTGTGACTATTAAAACCTACCCTTACCAGAAACCGTGGATAGATGGCAGCATTCGCGCAAAACTGAAAGTGCGATTCACCGCATTTAACTATGGCAAGGTGACTGGGAATATGGCAGAATACAAACAGTGTAGCTACTCACTCCGCAAGGCAATTAAACTGGTAAAACATCAGTATAGAGACAAAGTGGAGTCGCAATTCAACGGCTCAGACATGAGACATCTGTGGCAGGGTCTACAGACAATCACTGACTACAAAAGGAAAACCAGCCACGTCGCCGACACCGACGTCTCACTTCCAGACAAGCTAAACACCTTCTTCGTCCGCTTTGAGGATAACAGAGTGCCACCGACGAGGCCCACTACCCACGACTGTGGCCTCTCCTTCTCCGTGGCCGACGTGAGTAAGACATTTAAGCATGTTAACCCCCGCAAGGCTGCCGGCCCAGACAGCATCCCTAGCCGCGTCCTCAGAGCATGCGCAGACCAGCTGGCTGGTATGTTTACGGACATATTCAATCTCTCCCTTTCCCAGTCTGCTGTTCCCACATGCTTCAAGATGGCCACCATTGTTCCTGTACCCAAGAAAGAAAAGGTAACTGAACTAAATGACTATCGCCCTGTAGCACTCACCTCTGTCATCATGAAGTGCTTTGAGAGACTAGTCAAGGATCATATCAGCTCTACCTTACCTGTCACCCTAGACCCACTTCAATTTGCTTACCGCCCCAATAGATCCAAAGACGATGCAATCGCCATCACACTGCACACTGCCCTATCCAATCTGGACAAGAGAATACCTATGTAAGAATGCTGTTCATTGACTATAGCTCAACTCCATAGTACCCTCCAAGCTCATCATTAAGCATGAGGCCCTGGGTCTGAACCCTGCCCTGTGCAACTGGGTCCTGGACTTCCTGACGGGCCGCCCCCAGGTGGTGAAGGTAGGAAACAACATCTCCACTTCGCTGATCCTCAAAACTGGGGCCCCACAAGGGTGCGTGCTCAGCCCCCTCCTGTACTCCCTGTTCACCCATGACTGCGTGGCCAAGCACGCCTCCAACTCAATCATCAAGTTTGAAGACGACACAACAGTAGTAGGCTTGATTACCAACAATGACGAGACCACCTACAGGGAGGAGGTGAGGGCTCTGGGAGTGTGGTGCCAGGAAAATAACCTCTCACTCAACGTCAACAAAACAAATGAGATGATCGTGGACTTCAGGAAACAGCAGAGTGCACCCCCCTATCCACATCGACGGGACCACAGTGGAGAAGGTGGAAAGCTTCAAGTTCCTTGGTGTACACATCATTGACAAACTGAAATCGTCCACCCACGCAGATAGTGTGGTGAAGAAGGCGCAACAGAGCCTCTTCAACCTCAGGAGGCTGAAGAAATTTGGCTTGGCACCTAAAACCCTCACCAACTTTTACAAATGCACAATTTAGAGCATCCTGTCGGGCTGTATCACCACCTGGTAGGGCAACTGCACCACCCGCAACCGCAGGGCTCTCCAGAGAGTAGTGCGGTCTGCCGAACGCATTACCGGGGGCAAACTACCCGCCCTCCAAGACACCTACAGCACCCGATGTCACAGGAAGGCCAAAAAGATCATCAAGGACATCAACCACCCGAGCCACTGCCTGCTCACCCCGCTTTCATCCAGAAGGCGAGATCAGTACAGGTGCATCAAAGGTGGGACCGAGAGAATGAAAAACAGCGTCTATCTCAAGGCCATCAGACTGTTAAATAGCCATCACTAGCACATTAGAGGCTGCTGCTGCCTATTGAAATCACTGGCCACTTTAAGAAATGGAACACTAGTCACTTTAATAATGTTTACATATCTTGCACTACTCATCTCATATGTATATACTGTATTCTATTCTATTACATTGTACTGTATCTTAGTCCATGACGCTCTGTCATTGCTTGTCCATATATGTCATGCCCTGGCTCTGGGGACTCTTAAATGTTGAGCCAGGGTGTGGATTTTCTATGTTTAGTTTTCTTTGTTTTTGGTTCTAGATCGTTTAGATCTATGTTGGCCAGGGTGGGTCCCAATCAGAGACAGCTGTAGCTCGTTGTCTCTGATTGGGGACCATACTTAGGCAGCCTGTTTGGCACTAGTATTTTGTGGGATCTTGTTCCGAAAGGTTTGTGTTGTAAACTAGGACTTCACGTATCGTTTGCTGCGCCTTGGTCCGCTTCATCTGTCAACGATCGTGACAATATATGTACAGTGAGGGAAAAAAGTATTTGATCCCCTGCTGATTTTGTACGTTTGCTCACTGACAAAGAAATTATCAGTCTATAATTTTAATGGTAGGTTTATTTGAACAGTGAGAGACAGAATAACAACAACAAAATCCAGAAAAACGTATGTAAAAAATGTTATAAATCGATTTGCATTTTAATGAGGGAAATAAGTATTTGACCCCCTCTCAATCAGAAAGATTTCTGGCTCCCAGGTGTCTTTTATACAGGTAACGAGCTGAGATTAGGAGCACACACTTAAAGGGAGTGCTCCTAATCTCAGTTTGTTACCTGTATAAAAGACACCTGTCCACAGAAGCAATCAATCAATCAGATTCCAAACTCTCCACCATGGCCAAGACCAAAGAGCTCTCCAAGGATGTCAGGGACAAGATTGTAGACCTACACAAGGCAGGAATGGGATACAAGACCATCGCAAAGCAGCTTGGTGAGAAGGTGACAACAGTTGGTGCGATTATTCGCAAACGGAAGAAACACAAAAGAACTGTCAATCTCCCTCTGCCTGGGACTCCATGCAAGATCTCACCTCGTGGAGTTGCAATCATCATGAGAACGGTGAGGAATCAGCCCAGAACTACACGGGAGGATCTTGTCAATGATCTCAAGGCAGCTGGGACCATAGTCACCAAGAAAACAATTGGTAACACACTACGCCGTGAAGGACTGAAATCCTGCAGCGCCTGCAAGGTCCCCCTGCTCAAGAAAGCAAATATACAGGCCCGTCTGAAGTTTGCCAATTAACATCTGAATGATTCAGAGGAGAACTGGGTGAAAGTGTTGTGGTCAGATGAGACCAAAATCGAGCTCTTTGGCATCAACTCAACTCAACGTGTTTGGAGGAGGAGGAATGCTGCCTATGACCCCAAGAACTTTACTGCCTCCAGCTCACATTGTAAAGTGGTGGTGATGCACTGATAGCCTGTTGCCTGCACTTAAATGGTGAATGGGAGGCGTGCTTCAGTTACCAGTTGAGAAATAAAAATAGTAGGCCTAGCTCTTTTTAATCGTGCACCAAAACAGGTTTTAACACGTGATTGCATTTAGAATTGTTGCGCAACGAATGGGCTTATACAAGCACATGTTTTACTCCAGCAGCAATCAGCTGAGGAGCTGCAGGAGAAATCCTGCTCAAAATAGGCTCTCTATGCTGTGCATGTGTGATAGTTGTGTTGGATAAATAAGATAGGATACATGATGACTAATGAAAATACACACAGGCCAATTTAATTCCACTTTATTATGCAAATTAACCTATAGACCGATAAGCAAGACGATCAAATATATTTCCATTGACTGGTATTTCCATCAATGAATAAAAAGCATTATTTTGCAATGGGATTTTTTTTCTCCCTGTCATTTTGGCAGCAACAGTTGTATTTATTGGCTAACGGAAACCCTGGTGTGTAGGTGTATGTGTGGTGGAAAAGGTGGCTATGAACAGGTAACCAAAGTATAAACCCAGTTTGATCTCTTTGTATCTGTGGCCCACAATGAGTGTGTGTGTGTTTGTGCGTCCCTGTGTTTGTGCTTGCATATGTGTGTGTGTTTCCAGTAAATGCACACTACTCACACCTAACACTGATGACTAGAGAGATAAATCTCCAGAGAGTTAATCATGTCTGGCTCTAATGAGAGTTCTGACCTCCTCTCTTACACAGTCATATCCACTCAAGCATTTTCTCCTCCGTCTCTGAGCATGCAGTCAGAGCTGGTTTTGGTTTAAATGGGCTTTTGATCAGCGTTGAGTGATAAATGACTTGGATCGATAGCCAAGACCCCCCCACCACCCCTTCTATTGAAAACACTCCACAAATTCCATTAGCCAAATTGCTTTGTGCTTACACCACAATCCTACCATTGATATGAGCCTCCCTGTCCATGGAATTCTTAGAGTTCAGTGCTCCAAAATGTTTTAGGGACTCTAACTTACACTAGGAAACACATCAAGTTACGTTTTTTTATCAAAATGTACAACTTCTCCTACCTCATAAAATAACAACATTATTGTCATTATTATCAGATTCCAACCAACTCCCCCTAACTGTAACAATGACGCTGTGAGTCGAGAAGTAGGTGCAGGTGAAACGTTTAATAAAATAACAAACATGAAACGAGACAGCATAAACACAGGAACACTACCGACTGAGGACTAAACGTAAGGGAGGGACATATAAAGGGGAGGTAATGAGGAAGTTAATGGAGTCCAGGTGTGAATCATAATGATCTGCATGTGCGTGTAATGATGGATGCCAGGTGTGTGTAATGATGAATCCCAGGACCAGTGGTTAGTATTCCGGCGACGTCGCACACCAGAGGGGAGGAGCAGGAGTAGACGTGACACTAACGAACAAAACTATAAAGTGAGTCACCATGACTACACTAATCAGTGTGTGTGTGTCTGTGAGTGTGCGTGTGTGTGTCTGTGTGTGCACACGCTTAAGTAAGTGTGTGTTTGACATCTCAAATCCTGGAGTGTGAAAGAGAAAAGTGACACATCTGAAAGCGTTAATTCTGCAATTGAGGCAGCTGTGAGCAGTGTGTTTGCACCTTAGTAGTGCTGTCAAACCAAACCAAAGCACTCTGACTTCCTGCTTGCTTAACTCAGCAGCTAGCTGACAACTCACCACACGTGTGGTGGACACACACACAGCCACTGGCCCAGAGACTCTGTTTGCTGCCTGACTTATAGGAGCCAATCTAACACATCTGATAGCTGCAAAAGCTACTAGAGAAAGAACTGAAATTGAAAAAGTTGACATCTATAGCAGCTGATTTAGAAGAATGAAGACATCAGCATTTCAGTTGTCTGCTGACTGGAGAGTGGAGAGAATGGAAGATTGTGGGTCAAGGGGTTTTGCTCTGATTCGGGGTGGTTCTGCTGAGCTGGTAGGTTCTGTGTCGCCCAATAGTCCAACTGCCACCACACTCCCCAGTTTTTAATGGATTGGATTCAGCAGAATAACACATTTGGTGAACTATGAGTCTAAGCCTACTCATACTGTACACTGGCTTGGGCATTCATCAAGCTGCCTCTAAGAGACTCCTAATACCCAGAGAGAGAGATGGCGAGATGGAGAGAGAGGGAGAGAGAATACAGAGGACAGTGCTCAGTACTGAGAGAACAGACCCTAAAGGAGGACAACATATCATCAGAGAGAAAACAGTGTGGGATTAAGGAAAGAGAGGATAAGAGAAAGGGAATGACAGAGTGAGGGGGCGAGATAAAAAGGAAAGAGAAAGCACAGTGAGAGAGACAGATGCAACAGTATGTGTGTGTGTGTATTTTGTATTTTGTATTCTATGTAGTACTGTGCGCCTCCCATAGTCTCTTCTTGACTATGGGTGGCATGTCTTGTGGGGTATGCATGGGTGTCCGAGCTGTGTGCTAGTAGTTTAAACAGACACCTCAGTAATTTCACCATGTCAACACTTCTTACAAAAACAAGTAGTGATGAAGTCAATCTCTCTTCAAATTTGAGCCATGAAAGATTTACATGCAAATTATTAATGTTAGCTCTCGGTGTACATTTAAGGGCCAGCCGTGCTGCCCTGTTCTGAGCCAATTGTAATTTTCCGAAGTCCCTCTTTGTGGCACCTGACCACACGACTGAATAGTAGTTCAGGTGCGACAAAACTAGGGCCTGTAGGACCTGCCTTGTTGATAGTGTTGCTAAAAAGGCAGAGTAGCACTTTATCAACAAGGCAGGTCCTACAGGCCCTAGTTGTTGGCCCTAGTTGTTGATACAACAGTAGCTAAGATGGTGTTTCCCAAATACAATGCTTTTAGTCTTTGAAATATTTAGGACTAACTTATTCCTTGCCACCCATTCTGAAACGGACTGCAGCTCTTTGGTAAGATTTCATTCACTGTAATAGCTTACGTGTATAATGTTGAGTCATCTGCATACATTTACTCAAAGCCAGTGGCATGTCATTAGTAAAGATTGAAAATAGTTAGGTGCCTAGACAGCTGCCCTGGGGACTTCCTGATTCTACCTGGATGATGTTGGAGAGGCTTCCATTAAAGAACACCCTCTGTGTTCTGTTAGACAGGTAACTCTTTATCCACAATATAGCAGGGGGTGTGAAGCCATAACACATACATTTTTCCATCAGCAGACGATGATCGATAATGTCAAAAGCCGCACTGAAGTCTAACAAAACAGCTCCCACAATCTTTTTATCATCAATTTCTCTCAGCCAATAATTTGTGTAAGTTAGTGCTTGTTGAATGACCTTCCCTATAAGCATGCTGAAAGTCTGTTGTCAATTTGTTTACTGTAAAATAGGATTGTATCTGGTCAAACACAATTTTTTCCAAAAGTTTACTAAGGGTTGGTAACTGATTAGCTGATTGGTCGGCTATTTGAGCCAGTAAAGGGGGCTTTACTATTCTTGGGTAGTAGAATTACTTTTGCTTCCCTCCAGGCCTTGAGGGCACACACTTTCTATTAGGCTTAGATAGACAACAATTTTCCCAATGAAAAAATCATTAAAGTAATTGGCAATATCAGTGTGTTTTGTGATGAATGAGCCATCTGATTCAATGCATGATGGAGCTGAATTTGCCTTTTTGCACAAAAGTTCATTTAAATTTAAGCTGCTCCAAAGATTTTTACTAGCATTCTTTACACCATTTATCTTTGTTTCATAGTATAGTTTCTTCTTATTTTTATTCATTTTAGTCACATGATTACTCAATTTGCAGTACGTTCGGATGTGCTGCCAGACTTATTTGCCATTCCTTTTGCCCCATCCCTCTCAACCATACCATTTTTCAATTCCTCATCAATCCACGGGGATTTAACAATTTTTACAGTCATTTTCTTAAGGGGTGCATGCTTATTAGTAACTGGAATAAGCAATTTCATAAATGTGTCAAGTTCAGCCTCTGGTTGCTCCTCATTACACACCACAGACCAACAAATATTATTTACATCAACAACATACGAATCACTAAAAAACTTATTGTATAACCTCTTCTACACTATATTAGGCCCAGCCTTTGGAACTTTTTCCTAGATACAGTGGGGAAAAAAAGTATTTAGTCAGCCACCAATTGTGCAAGTTCTCCCACTTAAAAAGATGAGAGAGGCCTGTAATTTTCATCATAGGTACACGTCAACTATGACAGACAAATTGAGGAAAAAAAATCCAGAAAATCACATTGTAGGATTTTTAATGAATTTATTTGCAAATGATGGTGGAAAATAAGTATTTGGTCACCTACAAACAAGCAAGATTTCTGGCTCTCACAGACCTGTAACTTCTTCTTTAAGAGGCTCCTCTGTCCTCCACTCGTTACCTGTATTAATGGCACCTGTTTGAACTTGTTACAGTATAAAAGACAACTGTCCACAACCTCAAACAGTCACACTCCAAACTCCACTATGGCCAAGACCAAAGAGCTGTCAAAGGACACCAGAAACAAAATTGTAGACCTGCACCAGGCTGGGAAGACTGAATCTGCAATAGGTAAGCAGCTTGGTTTGAAGAAATCAACTGTGGGAACAATTATTAGGAAATGGAAGACATACAAGACCACTGATAATCTCCCTCTGGGGCTCCACGCAAGGTCTCACCCCGTGGGGTCAAAATGATCACAAGAACGGTGAGCAAAAATCCCAGAACCACACGGGGGGACCTAGTGAATGACCTGCAGAGAGCTGGGACCAAAGTAACAAAGCCTACCATCAGTAACACACTACGCCGCCAGGGACTCAAATCCTGCAGTGCCAGACGTGTCCCCCTGCTTAAGCCAGTAGATGTCCAGGCCTGTCTGAAGTTTGCTAGAGTGCATTTGGATGATCCAGAAGAGGATTGGGGAGAATGTCATATGGTCAGATGAAACCAAAATAGAACTTTTTGGTAAAAACTCAACTCGTCGTGTTTGGAGGACAAAGAATGCTGAGTTGCATCCAAAGAACACCATACCTACTGTGAAGCATGGGGGTGGAAACATCATGCTTTGGGGCTGTTTTTTCTGCAAAGGGACCAGGACGACTGATCCGTGTAAAGGAAAGAATGAATGGGGCCATGTATCGTGAGATTTTGAGTGAAAACCTCCTTCCATCAGCAAGGGCATTGAAGATGAAACGTGGCTGGGTCTTTCAGCATGACAATGATCCCAAACAAACCGCCCGGGCAACGAAGGAGTGGCTTCGTAAGAAGCATTTCAAGGTTCTGGAGTGGCCTAGCCAGTCTCCAGATCTCAACCCCATAGAAAATCTTTGGAGGGAGTTGAAAGTCCGTGTTGCCCAGCGACAGCCCCAAAACATCACTGCTCTAGAGGAGATCTGCATGGAGGAATGGGCCAAAATACCAGCAACAGTGTGTGAAAACCTTGTGAAGACTTACAGAAAACGTTTGACCTGTGTCATTGCCAACAAAGGGTATATAACAAAGTATTGAGAAACTTTTGTTATTGACCAAATACTTATTTTCCACCATAATTTGCAAATAAATTCATAAAAAATCCTACAATGTGATTTTCTGGATTTCTTTCCTCATTTTGTCTGTCATAGTTGACGTGTACCTATGATGAAAATTACAGGCCTCTCTCATCTTTTTAAGTGGGAGAACTTGCACAATTGGTGGCTGACTAAATACTTTTTTTCCCCACTGTATGGCTACTATATTGTGATCACTATATCAAATGGATTTGGATACTGCTTTAAAGCAAATTTCTGCAGAATTAGTAAAGATGTGATCAATACATGTTGATGATTTCATTCCTGTGCTGTTTGTAACTACCCTGGCAGGTTGACTGATAACCTGAACCAGGTTGCAGGCACTTTTTACAGTTTGAAGCTTTTTCTTGAGTGGGAAGCTTGATGAAAGCCAGTCAATATTTAAATCACCCAGAACATATCTCTTTCTGTTGATATCACATACATTATCAAGCATTTCACACACGTTATCCAGATAATGACTGTTAGCACTTGGTGGTATATAGAAGCTTCCCACAAGAATGGGCTTTAGGTGAGGCAGATGAACCTGTAGCCATATTACTTCAACAGTATTTAATATGAGATTCTCTCTAAGCTTTACAGGAATGTGATTCTGAATATAAACAGCAACACCTCCACCATTGGCATGTCTGTATTTTCTGTAGATATAACCATGTATTGCTACCACTGTATCATCAAAGGTATTATCTAAGTGAATTTCAGAGATGGTCAGAATATGAATGCCATCTGTTCCTAGCCTATTATTGATTTCATGAACCTTGTTTCTTAGGCTACATATGTTAACGTGGGCTATCTTTAGCACTTTTCTGGGATGCATGATGGTTTTCATTGCTTTACTTGGAAGCTTAGCAGAAGTAGATATTCTCATGTTATTTATGTTAGTGCAGGGTAAGCTGCACACAATGGACTTCCTACTAGGGCACACCACCTCAGTGCTAACAGTATAACTCTGGTTCATAGGCACATGATTACTGCATACAATAGCTGTAGGATCAGCAAAGGCATTCAGGGCATTTAGAGGGACATAAATTAGGTTACTTACATTGTGTCTTCCAATGCCCCTGGGATAATGTACATTTGCTGAAGTATTATGACAACTCAGCGACACAATGGTAGGGATTAACTGAGCTGGGCTTGGGTCATTGATAAATCATTTTCTCAACACAGCCTTACAATGCTGTGAAATTATCCATGAACCCAAATGATTTGTTTCCAGAAGGTATCAAAATGGTCAATAAATGTTACCCCCACAGAGCTGCAATAGTCACGTAGCCAGTTATGGAGGGCTAAAAGTCTGCTGAAACTTTCATTGCCATGATTTAGGGAGGGCACAGGGCCAGATATTATGGGCCTTTGTTGGTGTCAAACAGAGACCCAATCAGTTCTTTAAAATCCATCTTCAGCTGTTCTGAGTTGCCCATCATAATGTCATTGAATACCATATGAACTATGATAGACTCACTTTCCCGATGCAGGTTTAAAATGTTTGGGAGCAGCTTATTGATATCCGGTACTCATGCTCCTGGATAGCACAACGTTTTTGCTCCAGGGACTGAGACATTTCTTAACATTGAACTGCCCAATACAACGGCCAGAGAAGGGGATGGAGAAATCCGCCCATTCCTATCCCTCACACAATTCCTGGAACTTTTCACGGTCCCACGAGAAGCAGAATAGCGTGCGCCCGCAGCTCCCGGCGATAGGCCCAGACCTCCCACAGCAGGCAGAGCCCTGTCAGATCCAGAGAGAGGGAAAGGAGCCGAACTTGATGACAAAGCTGCTGCTGGAGTCAGCGTAGTTGGAGTCAGCACAGCCGTCGCAGACACAGGCAGTCCCAGCGAGGAAGGCGCAGGTAGATCAGGCACCATGGCGGCAAAGCTATTTCTCATGTCAATCTGCTCTGGACCTTTCGCAGACACTCCAGTCCACTTAGCAGCATGCCGCTGCCTTCGGTTTCCACGACTTGTGACATGGGACCAGCGCTGGTTGGAACAATCCTCTTGCTGTTCTCTGTCTACTCCACTACAAGATGGAGGAGGAGAAGCAGATGGAGATGACTTCCTTGGCAGGCAAGTTCCAGGTAGCACAGGCCATTCAGATAGGGACAGATGACAAGGCGGGGATACATCCATCAAGCCCGAGTGCCGTTCAGCCACAGGAGTTGAGAACGAGAAAGTTCAAATTTGCGTTATCCCCATAGATTCACGCAGAATTGAAATTAGCTTACTAAGGATAGCCACCTAATTCCTGTAATCCTCCGCAAGCAAACAATTGCCGCATTGGAACTCCGGATTGTCAATATTGTCCCGGACAAGAGCGTAACAAACACAGATTCTACAGCGCTGGAAAAGTTTGTTAGCTATTCCAGGCGAAGTGGGCTCCATTGCAACCTAGCTAGCTAGCTAGCTGGCTAGTTGGTAGCAGGTTTTGACACAAACACTTACGAACAAAATAAAACTTCCTAAACAACATTTACATGACATTTTAGTCATTTAGCAGACGCTCTTATCCAGAGCGATTTACAGTTAGTGAGTGCATTCATTATATATATATTTTTTATATATCCCCCCCGTGGGAATCGAACCCACAACCCTGGCGTTGCAAACGCCATGCTCTACCAACTGAGCTACATCCCTGCCGGCCATTCCCTCCCCTACCCTGGACGACGCTGGGCCAATTGTGCGCCGTCGCATGGGTCTCCCGGTTGCGGCCGGCTACGACAGAGCCTGGATTCGAACCAGGATCTCTAGTGGCACAGCTAGCACTGCGATGCAGTGCCTTAGACCACTGCGCCACTCGGGAGATGGCCGAAACAACAGGTCGAGGCGCAGGAGGTATCCGAGTCCGTAACAGGAGTTTGTGTGTGTGTGTGTGTCTGTGTGTGTGTGTGTGTATGTGTGTGTGTATGAGAACACTGTGTATAAATCTGTGATGAATCACTCCAGTATCCCTGCACATTGAAATAACGGAACTGGCACTGCACTGACCTATATATAAGACCTGTATATAACTGCATTCTCGTGTTTCTTCTTATTTCATGTTTTCTTCTCTCGCATTTCACGTGTTTTATTTGAAGTGTTTTATTTCACGTGTTTTTATCTATATTACTACCTTCTATTGTGCATTGTTAGGAAAGAGCTCGCAAGATAAGCATTTCACTGTACTGTTTTACACCTGCTGTATCCTGTGCATGTGTATGTGTGTGTGTGTGTGTGTGTGTGTGTGTGTGTGTGTGTGTGTGTGTGTGTGTGAGCTCTCCATCTCCCGCTGGCTGGGAAATCGATGCATGACGAGTTATAGCACACTCCGCGGCATTGCCCTGGCACAGTTATCAACTTCAGTGGGGGCTCTTAAGAAGTGGGAGATGAGATTCCTCTCACCAGCTACAACACAATACAGCCACACACACACCACACCAGGCCACCTACCCTGCCACAGTCCTCACACCTGCTTACCTAGCTCTAAACAAGCCTATGATTGAAAGGCTAGGACAAACACCAGCATACTCCCTTGAGGATCAGAGTTATACACCACTGGACTGATAACGGGAATACCAATATAATGCCTGTCTGGATATGGGATTTGACTCAATCACAGCACAGATGATTTCACCCTACATTATCAGTCTAGCAATGAGAAAACCATCTTCCAACAAATCAACAGTGTAAGGGTCAGACAGACAGGCACTTTGCCCAAGAACCACTCTCCTTGGGTTCCTTACAGTAAGAGACCAGCAGTCTAAGTGTGTATGTGTATGTGTGTGTGTGTGTGTGTGTGTGTGTGTGTGTGTATGTGTATGTGTGTCTGTCTGTGTGTAGGCAGAGAGGAAGGGCAGTGTTGTGCAGTGTCAGGAATCCTGAACGATGTAATCTATCTAACTGTCGGGTGGTAGTGGGGCGTATGGGTGACTATGATTACCTGTGTGTGTGTGTGTGTGTGTGTGTGTGTGTGTGTGTGTGTGTGTGTGTGTGTCTATGTGCGTAAAGCTCAGGAAAGGGATGGCTATGTCTTCACTAACAAGCACAAAAGCCAATTTATTTACAGCTGAAGCCAGATCACAGGTGGAGGGAGGGAGGGAGAGAGAGAGAGAGAGAGAGAGAGAGAGAGAGAGAGAGAGAGAGAGAGAGAGAGAGAGAGAGAGAGAGAGAGAGAGAGAGAGAGAGAGAGAGAGAGAGAACCTGACCTCCAATAACAAGACTGGTAATAACACTCTGGTTCTCTGCTCCCAGACAACCTTGTAGACAACCAATCATAAACCAACAGCAAGGTTGACGGTCGTTTATAATTGATTGGACTTTTAGCTTTAAGCCAAAACAAAAAGCTGTGTGTGTGTCTTTGTCCTTGTGTGTGTAGTGTGTATAGTATTTTATTCAGACCTGGCTGCTGCTGTTGCCTTATGGAATCTTATTTGACCTCTGGGCTCTCTATTGACGAAACAAAGCAGACACATCGATCTACCTGGATCTGTCCTACCTTCTGTATCGGTCTTCCACTATCTTACCATTCTCTCTCTCTCTCTCTCTCTCTCTCTCTCTCTCTCTCTCTCTCTCTCTCTCTCTCTCTCTCTCTCTCTCTCTCTCTCTCTCTCTCTCTCTCTCTCTCTCTCTCTCTCTCTCTCTCTCTCTCTCTCTCTCTCTCTCTCTCTCTCTCTCTCTCTCTTCTCTCTCTCTCTCTCTCTCTCTCTCTCTCTCTCTCTCTCTCTCTCTCTCTCTCTCTCTCTCTCTCTCTCTCTCTCTCTCTCTCTGCCTCTGTTTTCCACTATCCTACAATATCTCCCTTCCCTCTGTCTTCTCCGTCTGCCAGTTCTACCTGGCATGACATCTGGCTCTGTGCCACTCACCTGATGCAGTAAAAGGTTAATAGGCAGATTGGATATGGGGGAGAGACACAGGGGGCTTCCTCCATCCATCGGCCTACTGCATGTAGAGTGAAAGAGCACCCCTGAGGGTTGACAATGTAAGGGCTAGGCCTCAGCACTTATCTCAGAAACAGTCAGTCTGTCCTGAGCAACCTCCTTCGTCCCCCCTTATAGAAAAGCAGAGGGAGATGGGGAAGGATTCTCAGCCCTCTGGGGGAACCTGTCCATGTCTTCCATGTCTCTGGAGTGATTTGATGCTGTACTGTAACTATACAGGGCATGCCTACCGCCTATTTGTTGGTCTTTTACCAGCCCCCAGGGCAAAATGTGTGTGTTTTTACATACTATTTGTACATGTTATTTGTCATACAAGACCACATAAAGTAGAGCAGGGTATAAAACAGGTGGAGAGATGCAGTATAGTGAGGCAGAGGCAGTGTTGTATGTGCTGGTAGAGCATGTCTTGCTGTCCTAGCTCTCTGATCACGTCTCAGGCTTCCAGTCACACACTGGAGAGAAAACACTTCCCTGTTCCCTCTAAACTCCCAATCCCCCTGACAGCCAGCTAGGCTGCACACCGCTGGACCCTATCACTTCCAAGGTCACGGGTCAAATAGAGAGCCTGGTCGGACGGATTTGGCAGATTAGGGGAGCATAGGGCATAAAGGGACACCCAGGAGGGACAGTGAGGGAAAAAAGTATTTGATCCCCTGCTGATTGTGTACATTTGCCCACTGACAAAGACATGATCAGTCTATAATTTTAATGGTATGTTTATTTGAACAGTGAGAGACAGAATAACAAACAAAAAAATCCAGAAAAACGCATGTCAAAAATGTTATAAATTGATTAGCATTTTAATGAGGGAAATAAGTATTTGACCCCTCTGCAAAACATGACTTAGTACTTGGTGGCAAAACCCTTGTTGACAATCACAGAGGTCAGACGTTTCTTGTAGTTGGCCACCAGGTTTGCACACATCTCAGGAGGGATTTTGTCCCACTCCTCTTTGCAGATCTTCTCCAAGTCATTAAGGTTTCGAGGCTGACGTTTGGCAACTCGAACCTTCAGCTCCCTCCACAGATTTTCTATGGGATTAAGGTCTGGAGACTGGCTAGGCCACTCCAGGACCTTAATGTGCTGCTTCTTGAGCCACTCCTTTGTTGCCTTGGCCGTGTGTTTTGGGTCATTGTCATGCTGGAATACCCATCCACGACCCATTTTCAATGCCCTGGCTGAGGGAAGGAGGTTCTCACCCAAGATTTGACGGTACATGGCATCCCCATCGTCCCTTTGATGCGGTGAAGTTGTCCTGTCCCCTTAGCAGAAAAACACCCCCAAAGCATAATGTTTCCACCTCCATGTTTGACGGTGGGGATGGTGTTGTTGGGGTCATAGGCAGCATTCCTCCTCCTCCAAACACGGCGAGTTGAATTGATGCCAAAGAGCTTGATTTTGGTATCATCTGACCACAACGCTTTCACCCAGTTCTCCTCTGAATCATTCAGATGTTCATTGGCAAACTTCAGACGGGCCTGTATATGTGCTTTCTTGAGTAGGGGGACCTTGCGGGCGCTGCAGGATTTCAGTCCTTCACGGCGTAGTGTGTTACCAATTGTTTTCTTGGTGACTATGGTCCCAGCTGCCTTGAGATCATTGACAAGATCCTCCCGTGTAGTTCTGGGCTGATTCCTCACCGTTCTCATGATGATTGCAACTCCACGAGGTGAGATCTTGCATGGAGCCCCAGGCCGAGGGAGATTGACATTTCTTCGGTGTTTCTTTCATTTGCGAATAATCGCACCAACTGTTGTCACCTTCTCACCAAGCTGCTTGGCGATGGTCTTGTAGCCCATTCCAGCCTTGTGTAGGTCTACAATCTTGTCCCTGACATCCTTGGAGAGCTCTTTGGTCTTGGCCATGGTGGAGAGTTTGGAATCTGATTGATTGATAGCTTCTGTGGACAGGTGTCTTTTATACAGGTAACAAACTGAGATTAGGAGCACTCCCTTTAAGAGTGTGCTCCTAATCTCAGATCGTTACCTGTATAAAAGACACCTGGAAGCCAGAAATCTTTCTGATTGAGAGGGGGTCAAATACTTATTTCCCTCATTAAAATTCAAATCAATTTATAACATTTTTGACATGCGTTTTTCTGGATTTTTTTGTCGTTATTCTGTCTCTCACTGTTCAAATAAACCTACCATTAAAATTATAGACTGATCATTTCTTTGTCAGTGGGCAAACGTACAAAATCAGCAGGGGATCAAATACTTTTTTCCCTCACTGTATGTAGAGGATACTGGTGGATACTGTGCTCCCCCGGGTTGTTCTGAGACCTTGGACATACTTTAGACCACAGAGTCAGAGTAGGCTGTAGAGCAGGCAGGGGACACAGGCTAGCCCCTGGCTGTGAGAACACACACACACACACACACACACACACACACACACACACACACACACACACACACACACACACACGCACACACACACGCACACACACTGTAATCCCCTAACACTCTTTCCCTGTCGTACCCCCCGGACACACACATGCACATGCGTGCGCGCGCACCCCCCCCAGGCATCCCCGCACACACTCCCATGTGGAGTTTCAGTCACCAGATTAGTATCCACAGAGTGTAATATTTGGAGTTATAGGTTTTTCCTTTATTCCGCTGTGAAAGTAAAATAAAACTACTTTCCCTCTTTTCTCGGTGTAATCCCTAATCTCACCAGTCACCAACAGTAATCCTAATCATCTAAAAACATGCAGTGGAGCATGATACAGTAGGGACCCGAAACAGACGTTGGAAAAAGAAAAGTGCTTATTGTTTCTTCCTCTTTTTCTTTCTCTTTCTCCCTCCATCCAGCTGCACATCTGCTGGATGTCTCATGTATATTGGCATGCTCTGATAAACAAGAGTGATGTCATAATTAGTTAAGCTCCCCATGAGAGAGGGAGGGGAACATTTAGAAGACAGAGTAAATAGAGAAGAGGGAGAGAGGGAGAGCCAATAGAGAGATAAATCAAAAGAGACAGAGACGGAGGGAAAGACAGAGAGATATATAAAAAGGGGGAGGAGGAGGAGAGAGAAAGAGCGAGAGATAGAGGAAGAGAGAGAGAAACCCGAGTCTTAAACAGAGCCTTGTATTTAGTTCCAGTCCCTCCGTCCCTCCTGTTGTGGATTAGGACACTGTCCGGATCACATTTAACACATGTTGTCAGATGAGTCGGGGAGATTCCATTGGAAAACAAGGGAGGACTCTCACATTGAGCTCCGAGAGGTCAAAGTGCACAACCCTTCCCCTTCCTCCTCCGCCATGCCACCCTACTGTAACTAGCCAGCTGGTCCTACTCACCATGCCACCACACCCGCCATGAACAGCGGGACCTGTTGTGTCCCCCTCTGATGACCTTCTCCATCCCACAATGCTCCTCTCTGTGGGGCCCTCAGGACCAGCTGCAGACCAGGGCTCCTTCATCTGCCTTATTGACAGGAAGTGAATCATCAAGCCAGACTTAACCCCTGACCCCTCTGTCTCTCATAGTACTCCCTAGCCCTCAGTAGCCGTGGTGGCCAAATAGTGTTTACACAGCTATTTCATGGCAGGGCCAGGTCAGATTAGCTCAGATGAGCTGATACCATGTTCCTCCACGATATGAAGTCTAATGAAGCATGAAGTTGTATGAAGTCAACATGAAGCGTGAACGTGGCTTTGGCCACACCACATCCAAGGCTAATATAAGGATAGTGTAAACAGAAAAGTAGCAAATCTAATGTCGAAGAAAGGCTGATTTTACTTTGCATATTTTGTGAAAAGGACCAGAGAAAGAAACGAACACAGCCAAACACAGAAACACTCATACACAGACACACAGACACACACTTGCACACATAGTCACAACTGTTCCAGTTCTGAATATTCAGAGAGGCCCTTTGTTCCTGATCGAGAGATTACATCTCAGCATAAACTTTTTTTTTAAAGAACGAAGCCGGGTATCTTCAAAAACTGTCAAGATCCTTTTACATTACAGCCAAAAACGTATTATCGTTTGCCAAAGCAGTTACATCACCCCATTTACGATCAAAAGCCCTATAATCTCAGAGAAACGATTTATGTGGCTTTCTTTGTGTCTGTGATATATCGACGGGGGGATTCTGAACACTCATGTGCTCTGAGCTTGGCTGAGGAGAGGAGCTGAGAAGCAAAACACTGTTTGTCTTTGAGAGTAAACAGAGTTTAGTGAGGGATGAGCTCACCTGTGGAAATTAACCAGTGGAGCAAGTGAGGAGAAAAAGAGAAGGAGAGGGAGAAGAGAGAGTGCATGCAGGTGACGCTCGGGGGGTTTCAGAGCCTTACAGACACCTTTTCCAACACCAGATTTGCTGTGGATTATGAGTGAGCAAAAGTGAGAATTAATCCCTCTCTTGATGCTATCTTGCGTCTTTGATGCTTTTTTATCTCTTCTCTTCTCTCAAAACACAGAAGGAGTTGTGTTTCTGGGGACCGGGGGGTGTGAGGGAGGAGGTTAGGTCTCCAATGGTCTCTGTTCCCATATCGTCATTATTTATAAAAAAGTTCAATTTAAGTCTACAGAAATGACTACAGACCCAAATTGACATTTTATAATGGTAAGAGGAAATCTGGCACAATAAAAAGTAACTTTACTAAATTGATATTGGCCAAATGACGACCCAAAGTTCATCAATGACCTTATACTAAAACTATATAAATGTAACAGGAATATTATAGTGGGGGTCATTGTCTCTTCGGCTGATAACTGGAAAAAACAGTAAACACTTATAAAATGCTGACTGCAGTTGTTGGCTCTGGCTACAATTTTGCCAGTAAAAACAGATCTAAGATCAGCTTTAATGTAAAAGAAAAAAGAAGCATGTCCTGCCAAGTTCTGATTAAATAAGAAAGGACCAAACATGACCCTACACCTTTAACTAAGGCTATGGAGCGTATATACTATATGTTAGACATCAACTGACTGACAGCGGGTTCATTCCCATATTGTGCTGTGTTGTAGTATGTGGAGAGCATGCGTTGGCCCTGGGCGGTAACAAACACCAGAGAGAATGAGCAAGGTGCAGAGGTGCTCTCACACACACAGACACAAACGCACGCACGCATGCACGCAGACACACACACACACACACACACACACACACACACACACACACACACACACCGAATAGCTACAGGAACTAAAGGGAAAGAGGGGATTTAACCATCAAAACAAGTGAAGCAGGGAATGGAAACCCAGCTAGCGAGCAGTCCAAACGCTCAACTCCATCTAACACCATAGGATGGACAAAGCACTGACTAGTGAAGGGTGGAGGAAAGTGATAGACAGATAGAGAAGTGACATAAAGTAGGTGTACTTAAAATAAAGAAGGGGTACTTAAAGTAGATGTGCTTTATAATTTAGATGTAACTTCCATCAAAAGTAGCAAGTTCTCCAGGGGACCACAAGCCAAGATAGATGCAAGATTAAGCTTTATGTTCCTATCAAACTCAACCATAAAACATTAACGTCAACTGAGCAAGCAATAAACCGCATTACGAGAGAGAGAGAGAGAGAGAGAGAGATAGAGGGAGAGAGAGAGAGAGAAAGAGAGCGCTAGAGAGAAAGAGAAAAGAAGAGGGAGGGAGAGAGACTGAGCGAGAATGGGAGAACAAGAGAAGAGAGGGAGTTTCTTACTGTTCCAGTACATACCTTTACCTTTTCTCATCCTCCTGCCTTCCTGTCTGTTCAAACAGATCTCCAAAGCATCCCATTTATACACTGGGAGGCAGTTTAGTCAAAGGTTGTCTACTATGAACAAGAACAATGTTTTTAGATATTCAAACAGCCACATTATATATAAATCATCATTACACCACCACACTTTTTCCTTTTATCTATCAATAATACAGTACATGAACAACAAGCACCTAGACAACACAGTAATTTGCAGAAAACCACTGAAAGGTATGGTGCTGCATGGCGCATAATGGAGAACACAATTTATGCATCTTCGGAAGTGTGTATAATGTGGATGTTTGAAGAGGATGCATAATAAATTACGATAACATGTCCATTAAGTGGGCCCAGCCAGATGAAGGCCCTACATTACATTACATCAGCATGTTTATGCACAGCACACACACAGGCTTTGTCCCAAATGGCACCCTATTCACTATTTAGGGCATTACTTTTGACCAGCGAAGGGTCAAAAGTAGTGCACTATATAGGGAATAGGGTGCCATTTGGGACATATCCATAATATGCACACGAAGCAGAGTCATCCGCTTTATACAGACTTTTAACATGGAGAAAGAACAGGAACAGGGATATTTCCACACTTAATCATTCCAATGGGCTTTGTGGATAATGAGAGGATTAAAGCCCACTGCTTCCTCACTATATATCATCTATCGCACTATGAGAGAGAGAGAGAGTAGAGTACCTGATGATAAATTACTACTTTCATATGAGTAGGGGTTTCTCGACATAGGAGAGTCAAGAAAGAAAGAAAACACACACTGTATTATGCTTCTCCCAAGTGCTAGGCTATATCTCATTACTTCAATACCACGTTTCTGCTGCAATAGCTTGTGTCTTCATACATACCATCTTTATTAGAGTACTACTGTAGAAGTGCACACAGGAGACGGTACTGCACAGTATACACTATGTGATCAAAAGTATGTGGACATCTGCTCATCGAACATCTCATTCCAAAATCATGGGCATTAATATGGAGTTGGTCCCCCCTTTGCTGCTATAACAGCCTCCACTCTTCTGGGAAGGCTTTCCACTAGATTTTTACATGCTACGCGCTTCAGTCTCTCACCAGCTTCTCAGAAGCCTCCTCAGAGAATGAGCAGTGTGGAGTCGACACTAACCCGTCGAAATACACACAATCTGACAGCGATAACTCTGACACGTGCACACTCGCTTTAGGGAGCGTACGTCAACACAGGGTGCTCTGCATCCTCTCAGGCCTTCGGTGCTGGAGGCCGATTTGGAGTTTGGTGATGCAGGTGTGTGTTAAATGGGGCATGTGTGTGAATGTGTTTGTGTCTGTGTGGGTTGACACCCTGAGAATCAAACAGCTTCAACATAACTCGTCCTTTAACAGAGACCACAGCCAGGTAACAAAACCTGAATATCGTTTTATGTGTGTTTGAGGGTGTATGGAATTGAGTGAGTGTACAATATATGGCAGGTTTGTCAGAGAATATTTGTCAAGAATTTTCCTTGTGTATGAGGTGTATTCGAGTGTGTCTGTGAGTGTGCCTCGACACTTATGAGAGTGAGTCTCAGTGTGCGATCACCAGTGGGATGTGGAGTGTGTATGTACGACACACAGGCAGGCACACAGGATTAAAATGCATCTGATTTACATTTTAGTCATTTAGCAGACGCTCTTATCCAGAGCGACTTACAGTTAGTGAGTGCATACATTTTTCATACTGGCCCCCCGTAGGAATCGACCCCACAACCCTGGCGTTGCAAACGCCATGCTCTACCAACTGATGAATTAGTCTTTAATCCCTGGCTCTCAGACAGTTGATGAATTAGTCTTTAATCCCTGGCTCTCAGACAGCTGACGAATTAGTCTTTAATCCCTGGCTCTCAGACAGTTGATGAATTAGTCTTTAAACCCTGGCTCTCAGACAGTTGATGAATTATTCTTTAAACCCTGGCTCTCAGACAGTTGATGAATTAGTCTTTAATCCCTGGCTCTCAGACAGCTGACGAATTAGTCTTTAATCCCTGGCTCTAAAACATCTGATTAATTAGTCTTTAATCCCTGGCTCTCAGACACCTGATGCATTAGTCTTTAATCCCTGGCTCTCAGACAGCTGATGAATTAGTCTTTAATCCCTTGCTCTCAGACAGCTGATGAATTAGTCTTTAAACCCTGGCTCTCAGACAGTTGATTAATTAGTATTTAAACCTGGCTCTCAGACAGTTGATGAATTAGTCTTTAATCCCTGGCTCTCAGACAGCTGACGATTTAGTCTTTAATCCCTGGCTCTCAGACAGTTGATGAATTAGTCTTTAAACCCTGGCTCTCAGACAGTTGATGAATTAGTCTTTAAACCCTGGCTCTCAGACAGTTGATGAATTAGTCTTTAAACCCTGGCTCTCAGACAGTTGATGAATTAGTCTTTAATCCCTGACTCTCAGACAGCTGACGAATTAGTCTTTAATCCCTGGCTCTCAGACAGTTGATGAATTAGTCTTTAAACCCTGGCTCTCAGACAGTTGATGAATTAGTCTTTAAACCCTGGCTCTCAGACAGTTGATGAATTAGTCTTTAATCCCTGGCTCTCAGACAGCTGACGAATTAGTCTTTAATCCCTGGCTCTAAAACATCTGATTAATTAGTCTTTGATCCCTGGCTCTCAGACAGTTGACGAATTAGTCTTTAAACCCTGGCACTCAGACAGTTGATTAATTAGTCTTTAAACCCTGGCTCTCAGACAGTTGATGAATTAGTCTTTAAACCCTGGCTCTCAGACAGTTGATGAATTAGTCTTTAAACCCTGGCTCTCAGACAGTTGATGAATTAGTCTTTAATCCCTGGCTCTCAGACAGCTGACAAATTAGTCTTTAATCCCTGGCTCTAAAACATCTGATTAATTAGTCTTTAATCCCTGGCTCTCAGACACCTGATGCATTAGTCTTTAATCCCTGGCTCTCAGACAGCTGATGAATTAGTCTTTAATCCCTTGCTCTCAGACAGCTGACGAATTAGTCTTTAAACCCTGGCTCTCAGACAGTTGATTAATTAGTATTTAAACCTGGCTCTCAGACAGTTGATGAATTAGTCTTTAATCCCTGGCTCTCAGACAGCTGACGATTTAGTCTTTAATCCCTGGCTCTCAGACAGTTGATGAATTAGTCTTTAAACCCTGGCTCTCAGACAGTTGATGAATTAGTCTTTAAACCCTGGCTCTCAGACAGTTGATGAATTAGTCTTTAAACCCTGGCTCTCAGACAGTTGATGAATTAGTCTTTAATCCCTGACTCTCAGACAGCTGACGAATTAGTCTTTAATCCCTGGCTCTCAGACAGTTGATGAATTAGTCTTTAAACCCTGGCTCTCAGACAGTTGATGAATTAGTCTTTAAACCCTGGCTCTCAGACAGTTGATGAATTAGTCTTTAATCCCTGGCTCTCAGACAGCTGACGAATTAGTCTTTAATCCCTGGCTCTAAAACATCTGATTAATTAGTCTTTGATCCCTGGCTCTCAGACAGTTGACGAATTAGTCTTTAAACCCTGGCACTCAGACAGTTGATTAATTAGTCTTTAAACCCTGGCTCTCAGACAGTTGATGAATTAGTCTTTAAACCCTGGCTCTCAGACAGTTTATGAATTAGTCTTTAACCCTGGCTCTCAGACAGTTGACGAATTAGTCTTTAAACCCTGGCTCTCAGACAGTTGATGAATTAGTATTTAATCCCTTGCTCTCAGACAGCTGATGAATTAGTCTTTAATCCCTGGCTCTCAGACAGTTGATGAATTATTCTTTAAACCCTGGCTCTCAGACAGTTGATGAATTAGTCTTTAATCCCTGGCTCTCAGACAGCTGACGAATTAGTCTTTAATCCCTGGCTCTCAGACATCTGATTAATTAGTCTTTGATCCCTGGCTCTCAGGCAGCTGATGAATTAGTCTTTAATCCCTGGCTCTCAGACAGCTGATGCATTAGTCTTTAATCCCTGGCATTCGGACAGCTGATGAATTAGTATTTAATCCCTGTCTCTCAGACAGCTGATGCATTAGTCTTTAATCCCTGGCTCTCGGACAGCTGATGAATTAGTCTTTAATCCCTGGCTCTCAGACAGCTGACGAATTAGACTTTAAAACCTGGCTCTCAGACAGTTGATGAATTAGTCTTTCATCCCTGGCTCTCAGACAGCTGATTAATTCATCTTTAATCCCTGGCTCTCAGACAGCTGATGAATTAATCTTTAATCTCTGGCTCTCAGACATCTGATGAATTAGTCTTTAATCCCTGGCTCTCAGACAGCTGATGTAAGGGAACATGATGAGGGACTGGCTGCTGACAGAGATGGCGAGAGGGAGGAAAGAGAGAGAGAGAGGGTTCGGGGGGGGGGGGTGGGGGTGGAAGGGATAGGGAGGAGATAGAGGGGGAGAGGGAGAGAGACAGAGGGAAATCAAGGGACAGTTAGCGTGGTCCCAGCAGGTACATCAGTGACATGAGGCTAATGGGTATCAGACTCCATTGAACAGGCACGGTCACCCCTCATAGACACAGGACAGGTGGTTCTCTGTAGCTCAATTGGTAGAGCATGGCGCTTGTAACGCCAGGGTAGTGGGTTCGATCCCTGGGACCACCCATACGTAAAAATGTATGCACACATGACTGTAAGTCGCTTTGGATAAAAGCAACTGCTAAATGGCATATTAAAAATGAAATATTATTTAAAACATTATTAATTCAAACCTGCTGGGATGGATGGAGAGAGAGAAGGGGTGGATCAATATGGCAGATCCTTCACTGGCCCTCTGTGTGGGGTTAACCTCAACTGGTTAATGGCAACTGTTGTCAGCTCGATGAGAGCGATCTGCATTGGACCGGTCAAGTGTGTGTGTGTGTGTGTGTGTGAAAGGGGAGCGATGGGGCTGTTCCGGAGGGCAGCTGTTCCTACGGCGTACTATTTTTTCCAAGGAGGCCTAACTGTAGGCTGATTCACTGTGGTAACGTGACAGTGATGGAGGCTATGGTGCAGCTAAAAACAGCTTCTGATAACGGATATCATCCATCCCATCATTGGCACCTTTTCACTGTGGTGGAGGAAGTACTTATTTCTGGCCCATCACCCCTTGGCAAGTATTTACAGTGAAAATAAAGACCAAATCCCACATCAGAGGCTCTCAGTTAGTCAGCGTTTTATATGTGTGCTTAAACAAAAATCAGCTCAAGTTAGAAAATAAACAAACTGTGATGTCGGAGCCAATTTGGAGACGCCCTATAACAGTAGTTTTATTTAACTGCCAAAGTGGGTCCAAACCTCTAGAACCATTTGATGTTGGATCTCTTTTGGGTACCAATCTGACACGGCGCCATGCCAAACACCACAAACAGAAGGATTGAATAAAGCTGGCCTGGTGCCCTACTGTGATCTTTATTCCATATGTCACGGAGGGAAGAGAAAGCCATGCACAGTCACACACATAGACTGACTGCCATCCACCAGAGACCTGCCAAGGAAAACCTGCATAACTGTTATACGCTATCCAGTGTTATGGAGAATCCCTAAGTGTGTGTGTGTGCGTGTGGACAGTATGAAATTGTGTGTGCGTGCAAGGGAGAACGCAAATCCTCGAGCTGTTTGAATAGGTGAGTGGTCTGTGAGTTATTACTGTGTGTATTACCCAGGATGCCTTAGTGTGACTGTATGCATATTGTGATGTCACGAGAGGCTGTGTCCTGGAGGGACGTTACATCCCCCTGAGGTGGCTGCAAACCCAGACAGCTATGGCTCCATCTGCTGGTATGGTCGGGAACTCCACCCCTCTATGGCCAATCTTCCCACGCAGCTGAAACAAATGAGGAGCTGATGAGCTGAAGGTTTGGGAAGGGAAGAGACACACTGAGGGAGTGTGTGGGGGGTGAAGAGACACAGTCTCCAACCTGGGCTCTCTGGAGGACAAGAGTGCTGCACGTCCACTTCCATGAGGAATATAAGGATTTGGAGATACTTACCTTTGGGAAATACTCACCTTTGGATATATGCACCGGTGGAAATACGTGAGAGACATTTGGAAGGACTTTTTGCTGGGTTGGCCACTAGCTGCAACGTGGACTACAGTAAGGCTGGGGAAAAGTTATCTGAGCGAGTGAGAATTATGATTTTGGATGTGGAAGAGACATCCCTGAACTGCTAACCCTTAAAGAGCCACAAGAGAACAGAATTTTGTTATATTTTCGTTAATTTCCCAAGACCTATAATAAAATCCTTGTTTTGTTTGAACCTTGTCTCCATGCACTACTTGAGCAATCCCGCTGAAAGCTGTGTAGCCTCTCGTGACGTCACAGATGGTGGAGAATACAGGCACGCTCAAGCGTTAATAGTGCATGTCAGAGGAGGATACCGAAGGTTTGATCACCCAGTTTTCCAAGTTGGCCGTAGGCTCCCCGCCGACTGAAATGGAGGACATATTGAAAGCCCTTGTTGCTGGCCAGCAAGCCCAGATGCAAGCAAACGTGGCTCTCTTGGAGGAGCAAAAGAAAGCCAACCTTCTGAAGGCAGAGGAATTGCAGTTGCAGAGACAGAGGGTGGTCCAAAATACCCGCCCAATAAAGGCAAGTGACTTTATATCTAAGATGGGAGCTACCGATGACATTGAGGCATACCTGCATGCATTTGAGGCCACGGCCACTAGGGAAGCCTGGCCCAAGCAACAGTGGGTTGGTCTGTTAGCCCCCCTTTCTAACCGGGGAATCGCTGAATGCTGTCCGGGACCTGGGCCCTGACCAGGTTACTGACTATGATGCCCTGAAGTCTGAGATCCTCAGCAGATATGGACTCACAAAGTTTGGTATGGCCCAGCGCTTTCACAGCTGGACCTTCCAACCAGACCAACCTCCTCGGGCGCAGATGCATGAACTTGTCCGAATCGCAAGGAAATGGCTGGATCCGCAGAGGAATACAGCAGCGGCGGTGGTGGAGGCCGTTGTGGTGGATCGTTACCTACGCGCCCTGCCTTATGAGGCAAAACGGTTCATCAGTCAACAGGCCTTGACCACGGCTGATCTGACCGTGGAAGCTGTGGAAAAGTACCAGGCCACAGCGGAGATGCTGAATGCTTCCCGAAAAGACCCCAGGAGTGCGGCCCCACCACAAATGGGAAGAACCCGTCCAAAGGACCCCCAAGGTCTCGAACCCAGCCACGTCAGGACTTATCCCGGCTCCAGGGGGAGCCAGAAACCAGGCGGGTCCAAGAAGAGTACACCAGGAGGGGGGGAAACTCGACAGTGTTACCGGTGTGGGGAGATGGGACATATCTCCTGGCAGTGTGGGAAACCAGCCGATGAACCTATGCCCACTGCGGAGTCCTCCAGCTCAGCACCCACACACCGTTTTGCCTCGCTCTTGGGAGTCGTAGATGGCGGCCCAGATCGACCCCCCACCTGCCCGGTAACTGTGAATCACCATGATGTGGAGGCCTTACTGGATTCTGGTAGCCGGGCCACCCTGGTGCGTAAGGATTTGGTGGGCCCAACGTGTCTGACCCCGGGGAAAGTCCTCCCAGTTTCCTGTGTCCATGGGGACACCAGAGAATACCCCATTACTGAACTTACAATGACCAGCACACGGGGAACCATACACACGACGGCGGGGGTGGTTGATTCCCTCCCCGTCCCTGTCCTAATTGGACGAGACTGCCCAGCCTTTTACCCACTCTGGAGAGAGTCTCAGGAGAGGATAACCCGAGTACCTCGGAAACGGAGAGGCAAGACTCATCCTGGGAAGGCTCCGGTGCAATCCTCCGAGTTACTCACTCCCGCCCGGGCTCGGATAGGGATGGCAGGTGCCCAGACCGACACAGAGACGGAGCTACAGAATCTGGACAAAGAACTGTCTGGTCTGAAGGGGTCCGCTGAGAGGTATCGTTTGTTAAAGCAACAGTTAGACATGAAGACAGAAGAGTTAGATATCCTCCAGGCTAAACTCCAACAGAGCTCCTTCCCTAAGCAACAGGAGGAGCTGGAGAGGCTGCGCAGGACCATCGAGGAGTGTGAGGAGACCCTGCGCAGTAGTAAGGAGGTCCAGAAGAAGGCAGAGGAGAAGTACAAGGTGTTGGAGAACAAGATGAAGAATGCGGAGGCAGAGAGAGAGAAGGAACTGAAAGCTGCTCAACAGAAGCTAAACTCTGCTAAAACCAAGGCTGATGCGTTCAGTAAGAAACTCAAGGAGAGACAACAGGAGGCTGAGTCCCTGGTCCTAGAGGTGGAGGAGTTGAAGAGAGAGCAGGCTGGCAAGCACCACGGCAATGCGGACGCCCTCTCCCGGCGTGATGCCTTCTTCGCTGCCTTTACCCCGACGAGGACGTCGGTCCCGAGGAGGGGGATGTGTGATGTCACGAGAGGCTGTGTCCTGGAGGGACGTTACATCCCCTGAGGTGGCTGCAAACCCAGACAGCTATGGCTCCATCTGCTGGTATGGTCGGGAACTCCACCCCTCTATGGCCAATCTTCCCACGCAGCTGAAACAAATGAGGAGCTGATGAGCTGAAGGTTTGGGAAGGGAAGAGACACACTGAGGGAGTGTGTGGGGGGTGAAGAGACACAGTCTCCAACCTGGGCTCTCTGGAGGACAAGAGTGCTGCACGTCCACTTCCATGAGGAATATAAGGATTTGGAGATACTTACCTTTGGGAAATACTCACCTTTGGATATATGCACCGGTGGAAATACGTGAGAGACATTTGGAAGGACTTTTTTGCTGGGTTGGCCACTAGCTGCAACGTGGACTACAGTAAGGCTGGGGAAAAGTTATCTGAGCGAGTGAGAATTATGATTTTGGATGTGGAAGAGACATCCCTGAACTGCTAACCCTTAAAGAGCCACAAGAGAACAGAATTTTGTTATATTTTCGTTAATTTCCCAAGACCTATAATAAAATCCTTGTTTTGTTTGAACCTTGTCTCCATGCACTACTTGAGCAATCCCGCTGAAAGCTGTGTAGCCTCTCGTGACGTCACAATATGTATTTATTTGTGTAGGTCTAAGTGCTATTGTTACCATTTATATGAATGAGATTGAGTGTCATTATGTGTATATATACTGTACAAAAATATAAACGCAACATGCAACAATTTCAATGTTACAGTTCATGTAAGGAAATCACTCAATTGAAATAAATTCATTAGGCCCTAATCTATGGATTTCACATGACTCGGCAGGGGCACAGCCATGGGTGGGCCTGGGAGGGCATAGGCCCACCCACTTCGGAGCCAGGCCCATCCACTGGGGAGCCAGGCCCAGCCAATCAGAATGAGTCTTTCCCCACAAAAAGGGTTTATTACAGACAGAAATAGTCCTCAGTTTCATCAGCTGTTCGGGTGGTTGGTCTCAGACGATCCCACAGGTGAAGAAGCCGGATGTGGAAGTCCTGGGCTGGCGTAGTTACACGAGGTCTGCGATTGTGAGGCCAGTTGGACGTACTGCCAAATTCTCTAAAATGATGCTGGAGGCGGCTTATGGTAGAGAAATGAACATTAAATTATCTGGCAACAGCTCTGGTGGACATTCCTGTAGTCAGCATGCCAATTGCACGCTCCCTCAAAACTTGAGACATCTGTGGCATTGTGTTGTGACAAAACTGCACATTTTAGAGTGGCCTTTTATTGTCCCCAGCACAAGGTGCACCTGTGTAATAATCATGCTGTTTAATCAGCTTCTTGATATGCCACAATAGTCAGTTGGATGGATTATCTTGACAAAGGAGAAATGCTCACTAACAGGGATGTAAACAAATTTGTGCACACAATTTGAGAGAAATAAGGTTTTGGTGCATATGGAACATTTCTGTGATCTTTTATTTCAGCTCATGAAACATGGGACCAACACTTGTTGAGTTTATATTTTTGTTCAGTATAAATGTGTGTGTGTCTATGTATAACTATGTGTGTGAGTATTTATGTATGTGTCTGTATGTAATTCATGGCCAGGAAGGTAACCGTGGGACAGCTGTCGTGTGCTGCCATAGCGACTAGTGTCATGGAGACAGATTTGCCCTCCTAGTCTAAGCCGTGAGCCTCCTTGACAACACATTGAGTAACAGCAGCAACTGGCCTTGAACCCACACACACTTAAACCACGTACAAAAAACCCTGACAATGGATATTACAAGCCCCATCAACGCCACAGGATAAACAAACTTTTCATCCTGCAAGGCAGACAGTGTGAAAGTTTCTACTGCCATTTTCACACACAAGGATATTACAACCCCTAGCTGCAACAAGCTACATTAGACACACTAGCAGTTTCCCCAGAAAAGTTAGGAAGTGGAACATCACAATAACACAATAAAAACAACATTTCAGAATTGCCCCGGGTGGTGAAAAGTGCAGCACAGTGTTGGGTGACGAGGACTTACTGTGACATAAAGGTTTCATGTGTTACCTGAAAACGGGGACCTTGCCAGCAGCTTTCAGAGTGGGTGGAATGCCAGGGGCCACTAGAATGGCCAGGCCGAAGACAGTCTACATAACCTAGATATTGTGTCTTGTTCATGGAGAGAAGTGGGGAGAACACAGCACCTACGGCCATAAAACAGCACAACAATGTTCCACTGTGAATCCCAATCAACCAGAGCTGGAGAAAATGCTATTTTCAGAGGCAAAGACTTCACTAAAGACTTTTAAATGAACAAAGTTAAAACAAGTACTGCTGAAGCGAAAACTCCTAAATTGAAAATGGACAACCGATTCAGAATAAATAAGGTGAGGCAGGAGATTGTGTTTTGGTGGGAGACTGAGGGGACACTAGCTGCTACCTGACACCCCTAGACTGGATTGTTCTTAGAAATGGTGCCAAAGTTCGAACTCCACCAACACTCCCATTAATAAAACGGTCTGGACTCAAATAGCCCACATACTATGGCATTACAGCACTGTGTGCGTGTGTGTATGTGTGCGTGCACGTGTGTCAGTGATCCAATGTATGCAGTGGCCTGTGAGTTCCTCTCGCTTGGCTCATGCTAAATTACCGTAGATCTCATTTGCCGTGCTGGATGGTGAGGAGGGGTGCCCATACAGAGCTTAGCTGGCATGGTAGGAAGGGTGGGTAGTGATACCACCCCACACAGCAGCACCCACTGATCACAGTAGCCATCTCACTAATGAGACTAATGACTGCTAATTAGCTGTTCAGTCTCCTCTCTCCCTGATTCCCGTCCTCATGTATATGAGTCTGTGATGCCACACTGGGATCAGGGGGCTCGCCTCGTCAAACCCCAGCCCCAGACACTTACCCCCAGGCAGGGAGATCTAAGAGGACGGAAACATTAATGAATGTAACATTAATGAATGGCAGTCTGGCAGCCAGGCAGCAGCAGTGGGCTGCGGGGCTCTATGACAAATGTGACTAGCAAATGACTAGAATGCATGCTTATGATGTGTTAAATTATCAATATATAATTTAACACTTCACACGGCATGTTTACACACTTCCATGAGTTATCGCAAACCATATTCATCGATCCACAAAAACAGGGAAAATAGTGAGTGTATTTTACTGTGTGAATAAGTCTGATTTTTGGGGGGACTGTCTCCCGGTCTAATTTATTCATAGTCTGACATATTGGCACATGGTGAAACAGAACCATTTCATTCCAAGGTGAATCAGAGTTTTATTAAAGCAGTGTATTGGTAAAGTGGAAAAGGTGGTTAGGGCTGCGGGATGCAAACCACAGGCAGATGGAGGAGACAATTGATCTGGATAAATTGATAATAACACGGATAATAACATGGCGCAGAGCACAGTAGGCCTGTTCTCTATTATCTTCACCTTACGCTGAAAATCCTGACTTAGACCATTATAAGATTCTACTGAACAATGAGAGAGAGCACACAAAAGGAAATCTATGGATTTTACATGACTGAGCAGGAGCGCAGCCATGGGAGGGCCTGGAAGGGCATAGACCCACCCACTTGGGAGCCAGGCCCACCCACTGGGGAGCCAAGCCCAACCAATCATAATGAGTTTTCCCCCACAAAAGGGCTTTATTACAGACAGAAATACTCCTCAGTTTCATCAGCTGTCCGGGTGGCTGGTCTCAGACGATCCTGCAGGTGAAGAAGCCGGATGTGGAGGTCCGGGGTTGGCATGGTTACACGTGGTCTGCGGTTGTGAGGCCAGTTGGACGTACTGCCAAATTATCTAAAACGACGTTGGAAGCAGCTTATGGTAGAGAAATGAACATTCAATTCTCTGGCAACAGTTCTGGTGGACATTCCTGCAGTCAGCATGCCAATTGCATGCTCCCACAAAACTTGAGACATCTGTGGCATTGTGTTGTGTGACAAAACTGCACAGTTTGGAGTGGCCTATTATTGTCCCCAGCACAAGGTGAACTTGTGTAATGATCATGCTGTTTAATCAGCTTCTTGATATGCCACAGCTGTCAGGTGGATGGATTATCTTGGCAAAGCAGAAATGTTAATTGACAGGGATGTAAACAAATTTGTGCACAACATTTGAGAGAAATACACTTTTTGTGCGTATGGAAAAATTCTGTGATCTTTTATTTCAGCTCATGAAACATGTTGCGTTTATATTTTTGTTCAGTAATAGATAGGAAGATGGGATTGACTGCAGAGCTGAAGATGATGGCAAGGTTTTATTTGTTTATCAAATGGAACAGTGCATGTATGAATATAGGAACAAAGGTAACATCCTAGAATTACATAATAGCAATTTAATAGGATCTCTTTGGGCTACATGCTCTTAAGATGTCTTTGAGCAAGTAAGGACTTGGAGAATAACTTGGTCACTTTAAGGGCATTGCATTATTGTGCTGCTCATATTTCTGTTCCTATACTGTATATAAATATAGAAGACACCCTACTGTGACCCTGCTTTAAAGTGCACCAGCTTAATTCTAGCTGGACTCGGCCCATTACTCCTGGTCGATGTGCCAATAACAGCCCCTCAGATCAACGCAAGGCTGAAATCAAATTAATAACGGCGCTAAATTATGGAACTGATGATGTGGCACATTACTTAATGAACGGCCAATCATTATGGTCATATTGACTTGCTGGGTTATTAAATGCCAACCGACTTCCAGTTGCAGCACTATGCATCTTCCCAGGGACGAGTGTCCGTGCCAAAGCCAATGAGGGGATGGAGAGAGAGAGGGTGGGGAGAATGGGAGAGAGAGAAGAAGAGGAAAAAGGGGAGATGCAGAGGATTTAAATGAAAGTCATAGGGAGTGGAGAAAGAGAAGGAAGAGATGGCAAAGAGAGAATGACAGTCAGATATTGAGCACCTCGTGTATCACAACATAACATAGTGTGTCCATCAAACATTTATACCGACTCCCTATATAGGTCTAGAATCTACCGCAACACTGTTATAAAGATCACACAACATTAGCAGAGAATTAGCCAATCAGGGAAAAAAGCCACTTTGGCCGCTCTGAAAAAGCTAATCTTCAGCTTCGATTCTGGCTTTTGGGACTAACCATCCCTTTCCATGTGAAGGGCAGAGCTCTTCAGCAGATCTGTGGACTTTTCTACAAAGACAGTGAAATGTATGTGAGTACAGGAATACCCAAAAGCCACAAGCGGCGAAAAGGTTAAAGCATATGCCATATTCACAAAGAAAAGCCAATTTCTATCCCTGCTTATATACACTATTCTCTGAGCAGATTACATTTTCCAGTGTGACTTACAATGTTGTTGTCTTACTCAGAGACAGTAATCCATTTTGACTGAAGCCGGTGAGGAGTCCATATCAAGGGCACAGCGAGGGGCATTACCTTTAGTTGGCTCCCTACTGAGCCAACCCAGTCCACAAAGGGATCCTGCCTGCCTTCTCCACCTATAACATTTCTCATAGACTGATACAGGTTTGTGGCGTGGTGGTTCTTGCACTTTGTATGGGCTGTGAGAAATCTAGAGAAGCAGTGTCAATCAAGGAGTAACTTATTTTCTTCTGTACTTTTACACAGCACTTTAATTCATTAAATTGTCATTAAGACATCCATACAGAGAATAGACTCTCCCACGGGCTCTGCTGAGAGAAAATCCTGTCAATAACTAATTGTTGCACTAATGAGGACCTATAGATGCAACCTTGAATGTAACAATTCCTCTCCAATACTGTATGTGTGGTTAAGATGATTTTCATCACATACTGATTACTCTCACCTAATAACTCAATACAATTCCATTTCCTGATCCCATCAGCCTCTCGCCTTTGTAAATTAAACATAATTCCATAAGCGTATCTAATTAGCACTAGCAGACCTCTGAAAACAAGCTGCTATCTAACCCAACGTGCTCCTTCCTTCTCCTTCCATGAGGACCAGCAGAGGAACGGGGTCTCGTCATGAGAACATTACACGGCAGACTTGAAGCTGATTCTACACTGCACATCAAACGCCTCCACTCTCCAAAATGATTTCTCTGACGTTCCTTGCATCTGAGGAAGCTTTTTTGCTTCCATTTTTTCTCTCCTCCGATCTCCTTCATCTTGTTAAGAACTGACAAATGCTAATGAGAGCCAAACGGCGGGATCACCTGCTGCGTGGCTCAGAACAACCTGGAAAATGAACAAACTTATTAAAAGCCAAAGGGGGCTGTCACCCACATCAGCAACTGGTTAGCTTTTACATTAATTTGGCCTGCTTCCTCAGAGTGGGAAGTGACTGCTTTACTGACTGTTTTGACTTCCCATCACATGAACGCATTTTGCATGCATAACACACACATACACACCCGATCACATGCAGACACATGTGCATATATGCGCAAACACACACACAGTTTCTTTATTCTGCAAATTTCTGCAAGCAATCTAAGAGGAGCTCTGTTGTTGCTTTGGGGTTTCCTTGATAGTGCTTTAAGGTCGTGCATTGCCAGATTAGCTGGCTGGCCTCTGGGTTATTTGGAGCTGCGACAGGCAAGCCAGCGCAATACCAGAAACCACAGTAATTACAAGAGCTCTGTGGTCCTTTGGATGGCGATGGTGACTATTCCCTTGATCTGAGATGGGACAGGGAGAGGGGGGGACCTCTTTGGATAACATAAGACGGGAGCATATGGAGTTGATTTTGGGTTTTCTATAGGGTTGCCTTGGAGTGGAGCAGCTTTGTTCGTTAACCTCAGTTGAGTGCTAAAATCAGTGTGAGCGAATGGAGAAAGAGGGAGATTGCGTGCAGCTCTGTTGCAGAGAAAAGTAATTCCCGCTCCATCGCCCACACAATGTGATCCATTACTACTGTTTGTCATACTTTTTGGCATTTGGAATTTCCTTGAACATCTATTTTTTTCCATGCATGCAAGATTACGGCTTGCAATACATCTAGAGATTGCAAATACAGCTTTCTGGCCAGTGAAGTATTGTTTCTCTGATCATAGCCAATGTTGCTCGGAATATTATGAGGTAATCCAATTTTGTGTGTGTGAGTTTATGTGGCTGTTCGGCGTGTGTGATCGTTTCACAAGAACAAACTTCTTGATTTTGTTATATTATACTGTAAAGTATGAGTGTTTGATCTACCAAGGGCCTGGATATGTCTGTCTTCGTGTTGATTGACAGGGTCAGGATGAGGTCAACGCAGCTTCCAAGCAGGAATCCCAAAAGGCAGAGCTGCTGCGGCTGCCAATGAGGTGTCAGGATCGGCAAAACCTCATGGATAGGGCCTTTGATGCTGTCCTAAACCCTTCAGCAAATCTGACAATCTCCTCAAAAACCTACAGTCGGCACCGTAATACACTTAAACAAGGAAGGGATGTCAGGTTGGATATGGAGGGATTGGAGGGCTGTCTTAGTTCTCGCTTTCTTTCTGAGAGGGTATGGCTATACTATATCACACATCTGAATGCCTCTCTCTCTTTCTCTCCCTCTTTCTCCGTACAGTAATATTCTCTCCTGCAATGCGGCCTCCCCCTAGACATTGTTCCTCGCCCTAAATCTGAGCCCCCAAGATACTGTGCAATGGGCGTGAGGTCACAGGCATCCAAAGTGCCTCCTGAAAGTAGGACAGAGGTGATAAAAGTGGACTGCATTGGAACCAGGGGTTTGTGAGAAAGAGAAGGCAGACCAGACCATTATTAAAATCCCACACTTGAGTCAAGACCAATGTTCCCTCAACATTTTTTACACACAAATGTCAGGTCTGCTGAGCGCAAACTTGAATGTTGTGAAAATTCTGCGCAACTTCCGGCATGCGTTTACTGTGAACACTGAGGCTGTACCCGCTTTAAGTTACAGTTTTAACAGTGGCCAAGTAGGCTACTGTGTCTATTTCATCATAATGTAGGCCTACCAGAGTGGCCTACCATCAAAAACAATGGTGAAAATGCAACTCATAACATTTTAACATGGAAATAGCTGTTCTATCATTCATCCTACAGTAGCAGCCAATGTATGGTGTTCAATGTAGGCCTACATTCCATGAGACTTTTGAAAAAAACATGCAGGGTTTGATATCCACTTGTCCTTCAGACAAGGAGGTGACTGAAAATGTTGTGTTGTTTGATGCAAGAAACCACTTTACAAAATAAAATGCATTATTATTCCCATACGATTATTACAGATAATCAGACAAATTATGCTACCCTCTGCCTATTGGCTACTTAGCTTATTCAAGCCTGTCTCAAAATACAACACTGCCCATTTAAGATTTTAAAAAGCTCTTTACCTGACTCACTTTTCAAAGATGTCTAGAAATGTTTTGTGCTCTTGTAGGAAGCAATCACTCCCCCATTGCTGACTACACATTATCTATAACTGGGCTAATAACTCACTAACTAGCAAAGGATATGAACAAATGTGCACACGTGGCTACACGCAGCTCTCGCTTTGATCTCAAACAAGCGCATCTACTCACGACCTCTCTTGCACAGATGGCACTGTGAATGGCACAGATGTATATATGGCAATGGTCTATTTGCATATACTGTAGGCCTACTGCAGCTCTGATTGGTTATGCTGCACCGGTCTGTGTTGTGCATGTCAATGCAATAGAATCCTACTCCGATGCCTTCTGCTTACAAAATAATCTCTTGCATAGGATCGGGTTCTTCAGGTCGTCCAACGCCTGGCGAGGAGAATAATGGTTGATTCGGCCAATACAGCAGTTCGCAGCAATGCGTAAAACAACTACAGTGCAACCTAACGGCGCAATGGGGAAAACAAAACACACAGGTGAATATCCCGGCCATAAAGTACATAATGCTCCACCGAGCTATCGACACCTCCACATGGAAACAATCACACACAAAGACATGGGGGGCTGATGAAGGGATATGAACCAGGTGTGTGTAAAAAACAAGACAAACAAATGGAATGATGAGAAGAGGAGCGGCAGTAGCTAGAAGGCCGGTGACGACGAACGCCGAAGCCTGCCGAACAAGGAGAGGAGGCAGCTTCGGAGGAAGTCGTGATAGTACCCCCCCCCCTTGATGCGCAGCTCCAGCAGGGCGATCCGGTTGGCGACGGTGGAAATCCCACAACAGGGAGGGATCAAGGACATCTTTCACCGGGACCCAGAATCTCTCCTACGGACCGTACCCCTCCCACTCCACGAGGTACTGAAGGTCCCCCACCCGACGCCTCGAATCCAGGATGGAACAGACGGAGTACGCCGGGGCCACCTCAATGTCCAGAGGGGGTGGAGGGACCTCCCGAACCTCAGACTCCTGGAGCGGACCAGCCACCACCGGCCTGAGGAGAGATATGTGAAACGAGGGGTTAATACGGTAATCAGGAGGGAGCAGCAACCTATACGTAACCTCGTTAACTCTCCACTGGACTTTGAACGGCCCCACAAACCGCGGGCTCAGCTTCCGGCAGGGCAGGCGGAGGGGCAGGTTCCGGGTCGAGAGCCAGACCCGATCACCCGGGACAAAGACCGGGGCCTCACTGCAGTGGTGGTCAGCATTGGCTTTCTTGCGACGCACGGTGTGCTGGAGGTGGACGTGGGCGGCGTTCCACATCTCCTCCGCGCGCCAAAACAAGTCGTCCGGCCGGTCCTGGCAGTAGGACCACAGGAACCTACCCACATCCTGATTCACCCATTCCACCTGCCCATTAGATTCGGGGTGAAACCCAGAGGTCAGGCTGACCGAGATCCCCAGATGTTCCATGAACGCCTTCCAGACCCTGGAGGTAATGCCGGAAGACGTGAGTAAACAGGGCTTCCGCAATTTGCAGGGCCGTGGGGAGACCGGGCAGAGGAAGAAGCGGTCCACAATGACCAGGATGGTGGTGTTACCCTGAGAGAGGGGAAGATCAGTTAGGAAATCAATGGATAAGTGGGACCATGGCCATTGTGGAAATGGTAAAGGATGTAACTTACCCGCTGGAAGGTGCCTAGGTGCCTTACTCTGGGCGCACACCGAGTAGGAGGAGACATACACCCTCAAATCCTTAGCCAAGGTAGGCCACCAGTACTTCCCGGTCAGGCAGCGTACTGTACGGCCGATGCCTTGGTGACCAGAGGAGGGGGACGTGTGTGCCTAATAGATAAGACGATCACGGACACTAGACGGCACGTACCGAAGCCCAGCGGGGCACTGAGGTAGAGATGGCTCTGTGCATAACGCCCGCTCTATGTCCGTGTCCACTGGCCACACCACTGGTGCCACAATGCAGGAGGCCGGGAGTGTGGGGGTGTTGTCAATGGGCCTCTCCGCTGTGTCGTACAGCCGTGACAGTGCGTCTGCCTTCACGTTCATCGTGCCTGGTATATAGGACAGCGTGAAATCAAACTGGGTGAAGAACAAGGCCCACCTGGCCTGGCGAGGCTTTAGCCTCCTCTCTACCCAGATGTACTCCAGGTTACGGTGGTCAGTCCAGATGAGGAAAGGGTGTTTTGCCTCCTTGAGCAAGTGCCTCCACGCTGTAAGGGCTCTGACAACGATCACCAACGTCATAGTTCTGCTCCGCCGGGCTGAGCTTCTTAGAGAAGAAGGCACAGGGGCGGAGCTTGGGTGGCGTACCCGAGCGTTGGGATAGGACAGCGCCTACCCCTACCTCGGATGTCTCCACCTCCACTACGAACGGTATTGATGGATCGGGATGGGCCAGTACCGGGGCTGAGGTGAAGAGAGCCCTCAGCAGACCAGCGGAGCCAGGACGGCCCACCCTTCAACAGAGAAGCGATGGGGGCTGCGACCTTGCCAAAGCCCCGGATAAACCTCCGATAGTAATTGGCAAAGCCAATGAATTGCTGCACCTCATTTACCGTGGTTGGAGTCGACCAATTACGCACGGCTGAAATGCGATCTCCCTCCATCTCCACACCTGAGGTGGTGATGTGGTATCCGAGGAAGGAGACAGATTGTTGGAAGAACAGACATTTTTCAGCCTTGGCATATAGGTCATGCTCCAACAGTCGGCCAAGCACTCTGCGAACCAGGGACACATGCTCGGCGCGCGAACCAAAATACACCAGGGCTTTCCCCGAGAGGCAGGAGACGAGGGCGGACACCTTCTCCTGATCCGATGGAGCAGGGCTGATGGTGGTGAAATAGAGGTCCAGCTGCAGGCCGCTGTCCTGTCGTATTCCCTCGGTCGAGACAGTTGAATACCTCTGGGTGCTGGTGTGAGGTTGGCTGGATCTGGTCACTCAGCTGGTTCCGCAGGGCTGGGTCCTCTCCTCTCCAGGCGCTGGACGGCCTGGAGCACCTGATCTGTCGCTTCGCCCAAGCTGGCTAACATGTTGGAATGCTCCCGGACCCGCTCAACGACTCCAGGCATATTCCCCGCTCCTGCTGACTCCATGCTGTTGGGTGTGTGATTATGTAGCGGGTGATTTGGACGGAGTCAGGCGCAGGAGGTGTAAATCACAGAATAATGGTTTATTCGACCAATACAGCGGTTCGCAGCAATGCGTAAAACAACTACAGTGCAACCTAACGGTGCACTGGGGAAAACAAAACACGGATGAATATCCCGGCCATAAAGTACATAATGCTCCACCGAGCTATCGACACCTCCACATGGAAACAATCACACACAAAGACATGGGAGGCAGAGGGAATACTTACAGTATACAGGGACTGATGAGGGGATATGAACCAGGTGTGTGTAAAAAACAAGACAAAACAAATGGAATGTTAAGAAGAGGAGCGGCAGTGGCTAGAAGGCCGGTGACGACGAACACCGAAGCCTGCCCAAACAAGGAGAGGAGGCAACTTCGGAGGAAGTCGTGACACACCCACCTGCCCCACGCAAACCTTACTTTAAACACAGCCGGCCGCAGAAGGGGGCGAGATGGGGTGGCAATCCAGGGGACAGAAGTCTTTCCATCTGTCTGTCTGAGTATTGACCAACACCCTCCTTTAGTGGGAACTTCTATGCACCTGAGCCTGCTCAGCTGATCCGGACACACCCAAATGCCTCGCATCAGTACACACCCACATGCACCAGCACACGTGCGCACGCACACACCACACTTGTGCATTGAAGTGTGTGGAATCGTCTGTGTAATCACCTGATTACTTTTCTGCTGTAAAGCCTGTGTTGTGGATGGGCTGGTTGTGCATATTGATCCCCTCTCTAAGCCGTCTGCCTCCTTGCTGTGCCACACTGATAAGGTTCAGTAATTTGCCAACCTATTAACCGCTGAGCTGGTCATCTTCTGCACTGACACATCTCAGCAATGGTGCCAGCCAGGCCCTGGTCCACACAGTAACACCCGAGCAATTAGAGTTTCCACTGTGTTTAATGTGTCAGCTCCACAGAGACATGGAGCAGCTTCGTTAAATGTGCGAGCTTACAGCACCTACACCACTCTCAGGGCTCCAAGAGGGCCATGTGGAGGTCAGCACATGAAATAGCCTTTGTGCAACCCTTAGCAGAGACAAGATAATATTCTGCCCCCTGCCCTCACTGCCTCCATATTAGAGAATTAACTTTGAAAACTAGGGAGGAACAGCTACATATTGTGTGTTGTGAGCTTACATGAGGTAGACACACAGAGAGAGAGAGAGAGAGAGAGAGAGAGAGAGAGAGAGAGAGAGAGAGAGAGAGAGAGAGAGAGAGAGAGAGAGAGAGAGAAAGAGAGAGAGAGGAGGGGTGTTTGGGGTGGGTAGGGTAGGGGCAGGACAGTTTACAGATTACTGTAATGCTGTCCAAAAGTATTTGGGGGACAATAAAATTCCTCTCAATAGAATGGGCAATCATTATAAAGCTTGGATAGTCTAAATCAAATAGCTTTGGGCAACTTCTTTAATGGGTAAATGAGGGCCATTTATAGAATTTCTCGACTCTCAACTAATTCAATGCTTGGATTATTAGTGTAAATGTGATTATTTTAGCAGGGATTTTTTTGTCAACTACCTGAGAGGCACGAACATCCTCGCCATCATTTCACCATCACCCGTGGCTCCTCTGGCGAGCAGAAATATTGATCCACTCAGTCAAATGCAATTTCACTTCTCTGTGAGCCCCAAAAGCCTACAGTTCCATGATTACGCTCTTGGGCGATATTGTGTTTGAAATCTGCGTACATTTTGGTAGCAATTCCTCAACCGTACCGTTCTTTAAATTCTTCTCTCACCTCTCCACCCTAACGCAATGTGACAGTCATGATTCTGATTTGTGTCTTTAAAAGTTCAAAGCATTCATTCAAGGTTCTGTGCCATGTGCATAAATGTGGCCACATAGACTAGACGTAAGATAATACACCTAAATTCGGGACACTCAAATTAGTGAGATATGTTACATTTGGTATAGTTACATAAGACAGATGGGTGGGCGTATAACGCGAACGTCTAGCAACCCAAAGGATGCGTGTTCGAATATCATCAAGGACAACTTTAGCATTTTAGCTAATTAGCAACTACTTAGAATGTTAGCTAACCCTTCACCTAACCCAGGGTTTCCCAAACTCGGTCCTCGGGAACCCAAGGGGTGCACGATTTGGTTTTTTCCCTAGCACTACACAGCTGATTCAAATAATTAATTAATCATTAAGCTTTGATAATTTGAATCAGCTGTGTAGTGTTAGGGCAAAAACCAAAACATGCACCCCTTGGGGTCCCGAGGAACGAGTTTGGGAAACGCTTCCCTAACCCTAACCGTAACCCTTTTAGCTAACCCTTCCCCTTCCCCTAACCTTAACCCTAACCCCTAACCTAGCTAACGTTAGCCAGCTAGCTAACGTTAGCGTTAGCCACCTAGCTAACGTTAGCCACAACAAATTGGAATTTGTAACATATCATATGTTTTGCAAATAGGATCATATTGTATGTTTTTGCAAATCCATAATATATTGTACGAATGGATGATGGACATCCACAAATGAACACATACAATATGAAAGGTAACATATCATACTAAATGGAGAGTCTTGTATTTACGTACAGAATGATACGAAATGCTCTCAGACCAGGTCACATATGATTATGCCACAGGAATTGTAGGCTACATCACATTGTGCATGTGAAAAAGGATAAATACAGGGATGGATTTATATGTAATTTAAGATTGATTACAAACTGCACAGTGCTATAGAGAACCATGCAGAGCTATTTTCTCTCAAACAAGCTTAAATTCACCACTGACAGATATTAAGGAGCAATCGCTCACATAGAATAACCCATGAAGAATGCCCAAATAATTATGATAAGCCTTCATTAAAATATTTACCCAACGTCAGACTGGTTTCACAGAACATTTCATTTAATATATTAGGCAAATGCACCGGTGAGACTACAGGACACACACAATAGTCTACTCACTCCCAATTATTCACTATCTTCCCTACTTCTGTTTCTAAATGATTGAAGCCAATAACTAGGTTACAATAAAATGCGACGTTTCTCCATCCCTGCCATACCATGGACTATAAAGCAACCTATTTGATTTGTCAATGTTCACTGAATGCGCAGGAGTTATTTTAGAATTACACACCAGAGTTGGCATCATCTTGATATGCTGATGATGAACTATGAGGTAGTTTATTTCAACAGCCCTACATGTAGGCCTATGTAGATAAAAGTTCAGCTATATTATTCCAGAATCTGCGTAGGCTACGTATTTAACCCAGAAAAATGTGTGTCCGCTGCAGTAGTCTAGGTTCAAAGATTCAGTGTAAAAGTGTCGAAAGACTATAGGCACTTACCACCCCCATGTCCATCTGTTCAGCCGTCAGAGAGGGTGCCGCTCGAGCCTGAGATAAAAACCAAAACATAGGCAGCAGGAGCATCTCTGGAGAAATAATCCAAACGCGCTGCACGGACTTCCACTTCCGAAAAAATTGACACATCATGCCCTGCCACTCGCTGCTCATGCAGCGCTCAGACACCGGCCCCTGCCTCGCATCCACCAAATAAATCACCCAGGTCCGGATCCCTCGCATCCGTTTCCAAAACGGAATGGAAGAGAAGTCTACCTCACTGTTGCGCGTAAAAACATGAAACACATATCACATAGAGCCGAAGATGCCGATAAAAACATTGAGGAATTTAGCAGTTAGTTTCCACCAAGATCCGCGTCCTGAAAAACCATTTCAGTTAAAGGCTATTGCTGTTCCTCAGTGGACCCCATTACGCCGACAATTATTTCCAAAGAAACATAACTTATATTTCGCGGCATAAGAGTATGTAGGCTATTTATCTCAGAATGTGCAAGATACCCATTGTGCAAAGAAAATGAATCCGTTCAATTAATATTTCCTCTGCAACACAGCAATACAGGCAAACGGAGGTAGGCTTGCGCTCCCTGCGCTGAGCATTGGAAACCGAGACTGACGCACGGTGAGAGAGTGGAGAGGAATTTAGCCAGGGATGGGAGGAGAGAATAAAGGCGCATTATTCAGTCCACTTAGAATGGGCATAGTATTGAATTTATGACGCCCTTTTAGTTTTGCGACCTCGGTTTCAGAGTTGCAGGCGCAACAGTGTGCATCAGATAGACATGCACAGTTTAGAGATGACTGGCATCTCTGAATACATTTGTTCGAATGAAAACACTGTTAGTCACAGGGTAAAATGTAGGCCTATATCATTAACCAAAGTTAAATTATACAGGTGAAACCCATTGTTAAATGGCTATGCCTACCCTGGAGAGAGTTTATATAGGCATACCCATAGGCTATAGTACCAGGTGATGTTGCAAAGTTACCTAGGCCTATGTGTAGGCTACGTGAGGCAAGCCTACAGTAGCTTATGTGGAAACATAAAGATGTAAGTGGTTGGGTAGGCTATAGGTTTAGCATGGGCGAGGTGCTAGGTTATGCGTATGAGGAGAGAACATCTATGGAGCAAGACACCCACAAAATTAGAGTACGTTTATCTCTATAAAGATAGCCTCGACTCGCTGGCTTTGCTAAGGAAGGTGAAGTGAAAGCCTGCAGCACATGAAGAGAACATGCCTCGCGCTGTCTCATGGCGGGAAATCGGTGAGTAGCCTTTATGCCCAACTACCCATACCCCAGCAAACAGGGGACATCCTAAGGACATTAGGCAATGTTCCCCTTAGGTCCCTATAAAGGTTTAGGAGAGACATTATCCCACTGACTTTCTGAGAACAATCTAGAAATATTAAAACAAGTTAACCTGGGGACCATTTCATTTATTTATTTATTTCACATTTATTTAACCAGGTAAGCCAGTTGAGAACAAGTTCTCATTTACAAAGGCGACCTGGCCAAGATAAAGCAAAGCAGTGCGATAAAAAAAGAAAACACAGAGTTACATATGGGGTAAACAAAACATAAAGTCAAAAATACAACAGAAAATATATATACAGTGTGTGCAAATGTAGCAAGTTATGGAGGTAAGGCAATAAATAGGCCATAGTGCAAAATAATTACAATTTAGTATTAACACTGGAATGATAGAGATGATGTGCAAATAGAGATACTGGGGTGCAAATTAGCAAAATAAATAACAATATGGGGATGAAGTAGTTGGGTGGGCTAATTTCAGATGGGCTGTGTACAGGTGCAGTGATCGGTAAGGTGCTCTGACAACTGATGCTTAAAGTTAGTGAGGGAGATAAGAGTCTCCAGCTTCAGAGATTTTTGCAATTCGTTCCAGTCATTGGCAGCAGAGAACTGGAAGGAATGGCGGCCAAAGGAGGTGTTGGCTTTGGGGATGACCAGTGAGATATACCTGCTGGAGCGCATACTATGGGTGGGTGTTGCTATGGTGACCAATGAGCTAAGATAAGGCAGGGATTTGCCTAGCAGTGATTTATAGATGACCTGGAGCCAGTGGGTTTGGCGACAAATATGTAGTAAGGACCAGCCAACAAGAGCGTACAGGTCACAGTGGTGGGTAGTATATGGGGCTTTGGTGACAAAACGGATGAAACTGTGATATACTACATCCAATTTGCTGAGTAGAGTGTTGGAGTGTTAGTCTCCCGAGTGGCGCAGTGGTCTAAGGCACTGCATCGCAGTGCTAGCTGTGCCACTAGAGATCCTGGTTCGAATCCAGGCTCTGTCGTAGCCGGCCGCGACCGGGAGACCCATGGGGCGGTGTGCAAGTCGTCCAGGGTAGGGGAGGGAATGGCCGGCAGGGCTGTAGCTCAGTTGATAGAGCATGGCGTTTGCAACGCCAGGGTTGTGGGTTCGATTCCCACAGGGGGTATGAAAAATAAAATAATGTATGCACTAACGTAATAATGTAAGTCGCTCTGGATAAGAGCGTCTGCTAAATGACGTAAATGTTGGAGGCTATTTTGTAAATGACATCGCCGAAGTCAAGGATCGGTAGGATAGTCAGTTTAACGAGGGCATGTTTGGCAGCATGAGTGAAGGAGGCTTTGTTGCAAAATAGGAAGCCTATTCTAGATGTAACTTTGGATTGGAGATGCTTAATGTGAGTCTGGACGGATAGTTTACAGTCAAACCAGACACCTAGGTATTTGTAGTTGTCCACATACTGTAGGTCAGACCCGCCGAGAGTAGTGATTCTAGTCGGGTGGGCGGGTGCCAGCAGCGTTCGATTGAAGAGCATGCATTTAGTTTTACTAGTGTTTAAGAGCAGTTGCAGGCTACGGAAGGAGTGTTGTATGGCATTGAAACTCGTTTGGAGGTTTGTTAACACAGTGTCCAATGAAGGGCCAGATGTATACAAAATGGTGTCATCTGCGTAGAGGTGGATCTGAGAGTCACCAGCAGCAAGAGCGACATCATTGATATACACAGAGAAAAGAGTCGGCCCGAGAATTGAACCCTGTGGCACCCCCATAGAGACTTCCATAGGTCCAGACAACAGGCCCTCCGATTTGACACATTGAACTCTATCTGAGAAGTAGTTGGTGAACCAGGCGAGGCAGTCATTTGAGAAACCAAGGCTATTTATTCTGCCAATAAGAATGCGGTGGTTGACAGAGTTGAAAGCCTTGGCCAGGTCGATGAAGACGGCTGCACAGTACTGTCTATTATCGATCGCGGTTATAATATCGTTTAGGACCTTGAGCGTGGCTGAGGTGCACCCATGACCAGCTCGGAAACCGGATAGCATAGCGGAGAAGGTACGGTGGGATTCGAAATGGTCGGTGATCTGTTTGTTAACTTGGCTTTCAAAAACTTTCGAAAGGCAGGGCAGGATGGATATAGGTCTGTAACAGTTTGGATCTAGAGTGTCACCCCCTTAGAAGAGGGGGTTGACCGCGGCAGCTTTCCAATCTCTGGGGATCTCAGACGTTACGAAAGAGAGGTTGAACAGGCTAGTAATAGGGGTTGCGACAATTTCGGCTGCTAATTTTAGAAAGAAATGGTCCAGATTGTCTATCCCAGATGATTTGTAGGGGTCCAGATTTTGCAGCTCTTTCAGAACATCAGCTGTCTGAATTTGTGTGAAGGCGGGGGGGGGGGCATGGGCAAGTTGCAGGGGAGGGTGCAGAGCTGGTGGCCGGGGTAGTGGTAGCCAGGTGGAAAGCATGGCCAGCCGTAGCAAAATGCTTGTTGAAATTCTCAATTATTGTAGATTTATCAGTGGTGATATTGTATTCTAGCCACAGTGCAGTGGGCAGCTGGGAGGAGGTGCTCTTATTCTCCATGGACTTTACAGTGTCCCAAAACTTTTTGGAGTTAGTGCGACAGGATGCAACTTTCTGTTTGAAAAAGCTAGCCTTTGCTTTCCTAACTGCTTGTGTATATTGGTTCCTAACATCCCTGAAAAGTTGCATATCGCGGGGGCTATTCGATGCTAATGCAGTATGCCACAGGATGTTTTTGTGCTGGTCAAGGGCAGTCAAGTCTGAGGAGAACCAGGGGCTATATCTGTTCTTAGGTCTGAATTTTTTGAATGGGGCATGCTTATTTAAGATTGAGAGGAAAGCACCTTTAAAGAACAACCAGGCATCCTCTACTGACGGAATGAGATCGATATCCATCCAGGATACCTGGGCCAGGTCAATTAGGAAGGCCTGCTCGCTAATGTGTAACCGAAAGGTCGCTGGTTCTAATCCCCGAGCCGATTAGGTGAAAAAATCTGTCGATGTGCCCTTGAGCAAGGCACTTAACCCTAATTGCTCCTGTAAGTCGCTCTGGATAAGAGTGTCTGCTAAATGACGTAAATGTATAATAAGAACTAACTGGAACAGCAATAGGCAAGGCATATTGACATGGGAGAGAGGCATAAAGCAATCACAGGTGTTATTTGAGAGAGCTAAGACAACAACTGGTAATGGCGATGAAAGTTTGGGCTGAGGCTAAACAGATAAAACAGGACAGAGTACCGTGTAAAGGAACAGTCCAGCAGGCATCAGCTGTGCACCTGAGTGATCATAAGGTCCAGTGAACAGCAATGTGAGTCCGAGAGCAGTTCGAATTGGTGCTACAGCACAGGCGATCAGGATGCACGGCTGTTGAATTGTGTGTGCTAGCGGGCAGGGGCTAGCAGGTGGATCTTCGTGGTCATCGCAACGGGAAGCCTGTTGAAACCACAGATGATTACGTCGGCAGACCAGTCGTGATGGATCGGCGGGGCTCCGTGTCGACACTAGGAGGTCCCATCCGGTTGACAGAGAGGTAGATAGCCGGGAGATGGGCCTGACTCAAGGCTAGGATATGGAAGGATATGAGTACAGTGAGTACAGTGGCGGTAAACCTAAGCGTTGGGTAACAATGAAAGCGATAGCATCACTGGAGGCACTGATTGAGCCGGTCTCCGTGTGTATGGGGGGTGGAACAAAGGAGCTATTTGAGGCAGTTTGAGAGGGGCTTGGGGCTCTACAGTGAAATTGTATAGGCGGCAGGTAGCTTAGTGGTTAAGAGCGTTGTGCCAGTAACCGAAAGGTCGCTAGTTCTAATCCCCGAGCCGACTAGGTGAAAACCACAACATCCATTCGGTTGAAGCTAGCTAGTTGTGATGATCCGGTGTTAAAGGTCCAGTGATTCAGTGATTCCGGCAGAAAATCTGATATGTTCTGTGGCGATAACGCGCTGTGCAGACTGGCCGATAATAGTCCAGGCTAGAGCTGGCTGGTAGTGAAAAAACCCGCTAACGGTGGCTAATAGCAAGTAGCTAGTAGCTGGCTACTCCCGTCCGGTAGACAGAGAGGTAGATAGCCGGGATATGGGCCTGGCTGGAGGCTAGCTCAAGGTTAACTGGTGCTTGCTTCGGGGGCAGTGGTGATTAGCCAACAGCAACATCCATTTCGTTGCGGCTAGATGGTTGCGATCTGGTGTTAAGGTCCAGTGATTCAGTTATTCCGGCAGAAAATCCGATGTTCTGGGTGAAAACTGCAAGTAGCTAGTAGCTGGCTACTCCCGTCCGGTAGATAGCCGGGATATGGGCCTGGCTGGAGGCTAGCTCAAGGTTAACTGGTGCTTGCTTCGGGGGCAGTGGTGATTAGCCAACAGCAACATCCATTTCGTTGCGGCTAGATGGTTGCGATCCGGTGTTAAGGTCCAGTGATTCAGTTATTCCGGCAGAAAATCCGATGTTCTGGGTGAAAACCGCTAATAGCAAGTAGCTAGTTAGCTGGCTAGCTAGTTTCAACTGGAGATTCTAGATAAAAGGTAAGTAAATAATATAATCCGTTCCACATTGAGTGAGGCGGGTTGCAGGAAAGTATATTTAGTAGAAGGATGAAAAGTGTGATAGGGAAATATATACAACAAAAGACAATAAAAACAAAAAAATAAACAGGCTATTTACACGGACACACTACAGAGGACACAACCACACTGCTACGCCAGCTTGGAACCCTGACCATAAGAGGACGCTCAGTACAGGCCCTGGCTTGGTCACAGTATAATGTTATTCAAAGGTATTTTGATGACCATTAGGGAATCGTAGGAAAAGGTTCCTATTCTGATATGTCCATGGGACATTCAATGATCACAAAGGGACGTTTCATGATGGTCAAGGGGATGTTGCATGATGGTCCCAAGGGAACGTTTTCTGGGGGACTGTTGTCTAGCTCCCTGGAAATTACCAGGCCGTCAGTCACTGAGGACCATGTTAGGACCTTTTTAGGACGTTCTCAGGACTTTCATTTTACTTGTCTTCAGGACGTGGCTTGATGGTCCTTGGGAAACGTTCTTTGGGGGACCTTTGACTAGTTCCCTGTAAGTTACCAGGATGTCACTGAGGACCATGTCAGTGGCTTTTTAGGACGTTTTTACATGTTCTCAAAACTTTCATTTTACTAGTCTTCAGGACATCACGTGATGGTCCCAAGGGAACGTTCTCTGTGTGATCTTTGTCTAGTTCCCTGCAAGTTACAAGGACGTAATAGAGGACCATGTTAAGACATTTGTAAGATGTTCTCAAGACATTTGTTTTCAGGGTGAAATTATTGACAAATGGGGCCTTGCAGTATCTAGAAAATTATGATACGCAATAAGGGCCCACCGGCCTGCAATTATGTCTAGAGCAAACTGACTGATGTAGCCTACTGTTTTTGTCTGGCAAGCACACACACACACACACGCACACACACACACGCAGACATACGCTCTAAAGCAGATTTCCGCCTCACTTATGATCCCCATTTCTCCATCGTTCTCTGCCCCACCTGACCTGACTGTAGCCTATAGGAATCCATAGGCTGAGTCACTGATGAAGTTTAAAGAATAGTTAAGTCTCCGTTCCTCCTGAACCTATGGATCTACACTTCAAATACGGCTCCTGTATAAAACCGTAAATAGATATATCATAATTTGTTAACTAGTTGGGGTATTTAGCAAACCAGCGATACATGTTATGGCTTTTTTGTAGTTGTTAGAGACCAGGAACCCCCAGAATGTACAAGTGAGTGTTCAGGGAGCCAACTGACACCCAATTAAATATACATATATCGCCAGCAGCAAACTCCTTGGACTGAAAATAATGTGTATGCCTCTGAAATACAGAAGCTGTTATATTTTCTCCCCCTCATTACTCTGGCATTTCAAAAGACATCACAGAAAACCACAAACCAATTTGGAAAAAAGTAGAGATCATCACAATTACACAAAAACAGAGGGTTCACAATGGAAAACACATACAGTGATAGCCCTATGATACAAAGCTTTGTATGTAAATGAGATGTCTGTATCCTGTATCCTCAAAAAGTTTTACAGCTGCACCATTGAGAGTATCTTGACTGGCTGCATCACCGCTTGGTATGGCAACTGCTTCGCATCCAACGGCAAGGCGCTACAGAGAGTAATGCGTACGGCCCAGTATATCACTGGGGCCGAGCTCCCTGCCATCCAGGACCTTTATACCAGGCGGTGTCAGAGGAAGGCCCTAAAAATTGTCAAAGACTCCAGCCACCCATATCACAGACTGTTCTCTCTTTTGACTCATCACATACACTGCTACAACTGTTTATTATCTACCCTGTTGCCTAGTCACTTTACCCCTACCTAAATGTACATATCTACCTCAATTACCTCGTACCCCTGCACATTGACTCAGTACTGGTACCCTGTGTATACGCAACGAGTAACCATATCTTGGCTATACAGTGCACTCGGAAAGTATTCAGACCCCTTTACTTTTTCCACATTTTATTAATTTCAGAATAAGGCTGTAATGTAACAAAATGTGTAAAAAGTCAAGGGGTCTGAATACTTTCCGAATGCACTGTATAGCCAAGTTATCGTTACTCATTGTGTGTTTACTCCTCCTGTTATAATTCTTTCTATATTTTCTATCTGCATTTTTGGGAAGGGCCCGTAAATAAGTATTTCACTGTTAGTCTACACCTGTTGTTTACAAAACTTGTGACAAATAACATTTGATTTGATGTGTGTTTGAACTATATTCTGTTGATACTTTTCAGAAATGTTTCAGAAACATATGCACAAATACAGCCTTTAAAGGAAAAACAGAAAACATGAGAGGTTAAGCAGTCTCTGCGATGTTGTTAAAATTCCTACCAGACTGTTTGAACCTTGACTTCATTATCAACACAATTTCATGGAATGTACATACAAGCGAAAAGAGGCCTAAAGCTATCCAGAGATGCATAGCCAACACACACAAACACCTTCCCCTCGTCTATTCACATTAGGTACAACAGTCTCTGACTGTCATTCATCTAATGCCTTGAGGACCGAGACAGTCATGAAAAAATACGTTATGCTTTCTTTGTTCCCGACAAAAGCAGTATTAAGTTATCAGAGCCAAGGGGTAATAGCCTTGCATTACAATCTCAAGTCGCAGTTCTAGCTGTAACATTATGTTAATGTTTCTTAAATGTTGGGTCTCATTGGATATTTAGTTGTACAGTAGTAAAGCTAGAATATTTAGTTAAATCCCCCTGTGACAGTTTATATAAACAATCAAAAATAATTAATGACAATTATGACAAATGACTTGACACTATCCTCCTTGTCATATGATGTCACTAAGGGCGTCATGCACCTCCAAAATCTGAGGGGGCACAAATTATGTGAGAATGGCTAGAGGGGTGGTCCGGAGGGGGGCTAGGCCCTCCGTCCATAAATTGGAGAATTTTGCATTTTTCAAACACCTGAAACAGCTTTTTCCTGCAATCTAGAGCCATAATCATGCTTAATTCTATGTAAAAAAATATGTATATTTTTCTGCATATCTAAGCATACCTCTTGAGCTGTCTGTATCCTCCTGACTGGTGGTTATTGCTTGGTTTTCTAAAGCCTACCAACCATGCCAGCAGCATGCCAGCTAAAATGGTTAGACAAGCTAGCTACTCTAACTTGATTGATAGCCTGAAATGGCTTCTTGGTAGCTATTTATAAGGTTGGGAGATTGGGAACCTATCTGGGCTAGCTAAAGCCAACTTCATAAAAGGGGGTTGTTTGTTTGATTGAGAGCCAGCACCGAGACGGTGTCTGTCTGCCTGTAATTGTGCTTATCACACTGTACATCTCAACCTGGAGTATTCTGCATCTCCACTGCCAGCACTGCCTAATGGCCATTCCCATTGGACAGGTTAAGATAACAGTCTTTAAAAACTCACAAACAAAGAGACAGAAATGTAAACTGGGCATTAATTAATCTCTTTGCTTTTGTACAGTATGAAAATGTATGCACTCACTAACTGTAAGTCGCTCTGGATAAGAGCGTCTGCTAAATGACTAAAATGTAAATGTAAAATGTACTCTCTGGGCTCTTGTGTGTGTGTGTGTGTGTACTGAAGTGTAACCAAAATAGCTCAATAGTGTACTGTAGAACATGAAAAATAGATCTATACACACACAATAAGTAAAAGTTGAACTGTTAATGAGGAGTATTCACATCACATCAGATTCCTGTGTTGTCTTCTCTTTTGCAGAAGGCTATAATATTATTCATAAACAGATTTACCAAGACCCCAGAGAAAATAAGAAGGCCATCTGGCAATGTTGAGATGCACATACAGATGAGGCTAAGTCATATCTATTCTGTTTTCTTTCTTTTTATCCCCCTGAGAAAGTACCTCTGTGTCTTATTTTTTCATTCCGATCATGCCTTGTCCCTCCATTCACATTCAGTCCAGTGCAGCTGTAAAAAAAGAAAGATACATTATCTGAGAGAGAGTCTGGCTTTGTTACTTTCAATGCAGTTTTTTCTCTTCTCCTGTATGGAAGCACCAGACTTTAAAAGAAAGTAAGTGCTGTCATCAACCTGTCAAGCGTCCTTTTGTTACACACACCCACATCCTCTGTCCCTGTGACCGTCCCTGAATGTGTGTGTGTGTATGTGACAAAACTAACAGAGATTCTACTGTACATGGATGACCCATAACATGAGATAATGGCCCAGGGCCTTGCTCATACTCTTCTTTCAGAGACATTGGGTCAACATGTACAGTAGAATCTCTGTGGGTTTTGTCACATACACGCACACACATTCAGGGAAGGTAAAAAAATAGTGATTGATGAATATGATTGATCTTCAATAGAGTCAGTATTCCATAGGGATATGGTGGGCAACAGGGAAAACATGTCAAAGACAGCTATTGGTCCAGCCCACTGGTGGCCGTTTCATGTTTCACTGATGAGATGTTGTAGATCCTTGGAGACTGCCAATCATTTAAGACACATACAAACACTGTTTCCCCTCGTCTTTTTGTGAGCATGCACTATGTGGGATGAACATATATGAAAGAAACCCACAAGAAATGCTTGCTGACATGCAGAGAAAGGCTGGGAGACAAAAGAAAACAATCACATCAATATTTGCCCAACCTTTGGAGTACAGTGCTCCTTACCTTAATTGTCTTAATTTAAAACCCTTCAGAGCTGCTTTCCCCACAGATGAGATTGAGTGTTTCAATCAAAGAGAGGAAATCAAATGGGGTATACATGTCAGCGTGTCCCAGACTGGATCAGAAGGGGTCTGTCTGTGGCGGGTGGATGGGGCTGGTGGTGGGGTGCATGGTCTAGGCAGGGGCTCCTGTGTCCCTGCCTAGACAGGAACTGATTTATGGGCTAACCCTCCCTGTCTCCTCAATGTCACCCTTCAGCACGTCTCGGTCCGTTAGCCGCCACAGTGGAATGTCCATGAGGCCAACCATGTGAGGCATGGGACGGGAGGAGGAGGAAGTGGGGGAGGAAGAGGGGAGGAGGTGTGGGAGGTGGATGAGGAGGGAGAAGAGGTGTAGTCCCGTGTAGCTCAGTTGGTAGAGCATGGCGTTTGCAATGCCAGGGTTGTGGGTTCGTATCCCACAGGGGACCAGTATGAAAAAAATATATACAAAAAATGTATGCACTCACTTACTGTAAGTTGCTCTGGATAAGAGCATCTGCTAAATGACTAAAATGTGAATGTGTTGGAGGAGGAGAGGTTACAGGCAGAGATTCCCAGGTGAATACACCCTTGGAGAAATCAGGCAGCACCTTAGCTGCATCCAAATTAAACATCAATAGGAGACCTATTACCATACCAACATGCGTTGATTGTAACCCTTCTTTAACTCATCTCTGATGTTTGTAATCCCAGGAGGAATTGGCTTTGTCACGTCTCTTGTGATCCATGAAGGATCCTCTCAAGTTGATTCCCATAAAAAACCTTAGACTGTCACGATTCAGACAGACGACCAGAGGACCACAATTGCGTCACACCAGAAAGTTTATTAAACTTAAGGGAAAAGGGAAGTAGGGAGTGAACGAAGGCTCCAGGGGTAACAGGGATCCCGTCCAATGCGCTGGGTCTGTGCCCCCCCCAGTGGCAGCGATGCGTCCTATGAAGCCGGTGGTGGGTGGTCCAGAAGTCCTGGGGGGGGGGAGACACAGACACAACAGGGCGGAATGAAACCAGGCAGCAGTACAGTTCAAGGGAATCCAAAATACGTAGTAGCAAGGCAGAAGGCTGGTCAGAGTTACCGGGATTGAAGAGTAGTCAGGAGTCGTAATGGCAGAAGCAGGTCTGGATCTCCTAAGGCAGAAGAGTATCCAATAAACAGGCAGGTCCGGGGTCACAAAACCAGGGTGAGCCAGAAGCGCGAGCAAACAGGTTCCGGGTGTGAGCTTTGCAGACGATCTGACACCGGAGAGCTGAAAGACAGGGCCTTAAATACTGGGAGAGGTTAGTGGGTAATGCAGCGCAGCTGGCAGAGTAATTAGAGCCGAGCAGAGCAGGGACAGGTGGAGCTAGTTAGGCTGAGTAGAGAGAGGGAGGTGAGCAGAGTGGAAGATAGTGGAAACCAATTAAGGTGGTAACCCGGTGGAGTGAGAGGGCTCATGACAGAACCCCCCCCAAGGGACGGCCCCAGAAGTCCCAAGAGCAACACCACGCCGGGCGGGAGGAGGGAGCCGGAGGAGGGCTAGAACTCCTCCGAACGGTCCGAGTGAACGTCCTCATCCTCGGAGGAAGCCGGAGGGCCGTGGTCGGGAGATGGGACAGGTCCCGAGACAGGATCAGGCACAGGACAGGAAGCCGAGCGGGCCGGACGGTTAGGGGACCCCTCTGGGGCGGCCCCCTACGGATTGCAGGTTGATCAGGATGCCGTTGGTGGAAAGCGGTGATGAGAGTCCTATCCACAATCCGACTAGCTGGCACCCAGGTCCTTTCCTCAGGTCCATAGCCCTCCCAGTCAATGAGGTACTGGAGACCCCCTACCCCCTCCGTCTGGACCGAAGCAGGCGGCGGACGGTGTAAACCAGACCACCATCGACGAGCCGTGGAGGAGGAGGACCAGGCGCAGCAGGGACCAGCGGACTCTCATGGATGGGCTTAATCTTAGACACATGGAAAGTGGGGTGCACCCTCAGGGAATTAGGCAGTTGGAGCCGGACAGCAGTTGGGCTAATCACTCTTATGATAGGGAATGGGCCAATGAACCGAGGTGCCAGCTTCTGCGACTCCACCCTGAGTGGCAGGTTCTTCGATGACAACCACACCCTTTGACCAACATGGTAGGTGGGAGCAGGAATTCTCCGACGGTTGGCCCCGGTAGTGTAGCTGGCAACGGACCTGAGGAGTGTGGCTCGGGCTTGTGACCAGGTGCGGCGACATCGACGGGCAAAAGCAAGTGCAGATGGGCAAGTAACCTCCTCCTCCTGGCTGGCAAATAGAGGAGGCTGGTATCCATAAACACATTGGAAAGGGGACATACCGATGGCAGAGCAGGTCAGAGAATTGTGTGCGTACTCCACCCATGTCAATTGCTGCGACCAGGAGTGGGGGTTGCGTGAAGTCATGCATCGCAGTGCCTTCTCGAGCTCCTGATTAGCCCGCTCTGACTGCCCATTGGATTGGGGATGGAATCCGGAAGTCAGACTGACTGTGGCTCCCAGCAGGTGACAGAACTCCTTCCAAAAAGCGGAGGAGAATTGTGGACCACGGTCAGAAACAACATCCCTTGGCAGTCCGTGGATCCGGAAGACGTGTTCCAGGACCACCTGGGCGGTCTCCTTGGCGGTTGGGAGCTTGGGGAGGAATGAAGTGTGCCATCTTGCTGAAACGGTCAACGATGGTGAGAATGACGGTCATGCCACTTGAAGGGGGCAGCCCCGTGACAAAGTCAAGGGGCGATGTGAGACCAGGGACGTCTGGGCACAGGCAGGGGCTGCAGCAATCCGGCTGGGGGCTGGCAGGACGACTTGTGTTGGTTGCAGATGGGGCAGGCTTGGACGAATTCCCGTACATCCTTCCTCAGAGAGGGCCACCAGAACCTCTGGGCGAGCAGGTTGTAAGTGCGGGTGGAGCCAGGGTGACAAGCTAGGCGGGAGTCATGTCCCCACTGAATGACCTGGGACCTCAGGTCTTCGGGGACAAAAAGGCGGTCAGCTGGGCAAGTGCTGGGACCTGGCTGGTTACGGAGAGCCTCCAGCACCTGTTCCTCAACAGCCCAGGTCAGAGCTGCAACGATGCAGGGACTTGGCAGAATCGACACAGGGTCCTTGGAGGGGGTGTCATCCTTCTGGAATTGACGGGAGAGGGCGTCTGGCTTGGTGTTGCGTGATCCAGGCCGGTATGACAGAGTGAAATTAAACCTGGTGAAGAACAGGGCCCAGCGGGACTGCCTGGAGTTCAACCGTTTGGCCGTGCGGATGTACTCCAAGTTCTTATGATCGGTCCAAACGAGAAATGGAATGGTGGACCCCTCCAGCCAGTGACGCCACTCCTCCAAGGCAAGCTTCACAGCCAGCAGCTCACGGTTCCCTATGTCGTAATTGCACTCAGAGGGGGACAACCGACGTGAGAAAAAGGCACAGGGATGGAGCTTCCTATCCTCCGCAGCCCACTGAGAAATCACAGCACCAACTCCCACATCCGAGCGTCCACCTCCACAATGAATTGCCGGTCCACATCAGGCATCTGGAGGATGGGAGCGGAGGTGAACCTCACCTTGAGGGTACTGAAGGCTTTGTCGGCTGCTGGGGTCCAGGTGAAGGGTTGCTTGGTGCTGGTTAGAGCAGTGAGAGGGGCAGCAACGGTACTGTAGTTCCGGATAAACTTCCTATAGAAGTTAGCAAACCCCAGAAACTGTTGCAGCTTCTTTCTGTTCTCCGGAACTGGCCACGAAGTGACTGCTGATACTTTGGCAGGATCCATTTGGATACTTCCTTCTGCCACTATGTACCCCAGGAAGGCCACTGTCTTGACGTGAAACTCACATTTCTCTGCCTTGGCGTAGAGGGAATTCTCCAGAAGACGATGAAGGACTTGCTGGACATGGCGGGTGTGTTCAGACAGGTTTCTGGAGTAAATTAAGATGTCATCCAGGTAAACGAAGACAAACTTGTTTAACATGTCCCGCAGTACATCATTCACTAGAGCCTGGAACACAGCAGGAGCATTGGTGAGGCCAAAAGGCATAACCAGATACTCGTAGTGGCCTGTTGGTGTATTGAATGCGGTTTTCCATTCATCTCCCTCCCGGATCCGCACTAGGTGGTAAGCGTTTCTGAGATCCAACTTGGTAAAAACAGTGGCTCCCTGGAGCAACTCAAAAGCAGAGGTGAGCAGAGGCAGAGGGTAACGGTTTTTCACTGTGATGTCGTTGAGTCCCCTGTAGTCGATGCAGGGGCGAAGAGATCCGTCCCTCTTCCCCACAAAGAAGAAGCCAGCACCAGCAGGAGATGAAGATGAACGGATTAATCCTGCGGACAGAGAGCCATTGATGTAGTCCTCCATGGACTTTCTTTCAGGAGCAGACAACGAATAAAGACGACCCCTTGGAGGAGCTGTTCCAGGGAGGAGGTCGATGGCACAGTCGTACGGTCGGTGAGGGGGCAGAGATGTGGCTCTTGCTTTGTTAAACACCTCTCTGAGACCATGGTAGCATTCTGGGACATTGGAGAGGTCCGGAGCGGAGTTAGTAGGTACTGGCCGAGGGGTAGTGCGGCAGCAAGCAGGCAGGTTCGGTGGCAGTCCTCTCCCCACTCCCTGATCACCCCGGTCACCCAGTCGAGCTGAGGGTTGTGCCGGGCGGAGCCATGGGTAACCCAGGATGAGGGGTTGGCCTGGAGAGGGGAGCAGGTGAAACTGGATAGTTTCTTGATGGTTTCCGGACAGACCCATCGAGACCGGGGCCGTGACATGAGTGACCGATCCGAGTAAGTGTCCGTCCAGTGCCCGGGCAGGAATAGGAGGTGTCAAACGGAGGTTCTCCAGTCCCAGTTGGCGTGCCAGCTTGACGTCCATTATGTTGGCTTCGGCGCCAGAATCCACCAGAGCAGCCAGGGTGTGAGTTGAGTCAGAGAGGCGGAGGTGAACTTGCAGCAGGGGTTTGCGGTCGGAGGACTGGATGGTCATTGAACTCGACCGGACTCCCCCTACGCCCGGTGAGCTTCGGCCCTTTAAAGGGCAGGTTACCACACGATGTCCATCACCTCCACAATAGAGGCAGAGGTTTGAGGTGAAGCGGCGCTGGCGCTCTGCAGGAGTGAGGGAGGCTCGCCCAATCTCCATAGGCTCAGACTGATCAAGCTGACCTGGGTGAGTGGCAGTAGATGACAGGAGCCCAGTCGGATCTCTCCGAATGCCGGTAGTAGGTGGACCTTGGCGCCCCCTCTCACGGCCGACGGGTCTGTATCCTTCTGTCGATCCTGACAGTCAGTGCGATGGCTTCATCAAGAGTGGAAGGCAGTTCATGGGAGACCAACTCGTCCTTGATATAGTCAGCCAAACTATGGAAGAACGCGTCCACCAACGGTGGTGTGTTCCAAGAACTTCGTCTAGCCAGGGTTCGGAAGTCGATGGAATGGTCTGCGACTGTACGTCTGCCTTGTCGAATACTGAACAGTTCACGAGACGCCTCTGCGGTGGGTGAATCCAGGTCAAACACCTTCAGCATCTCCTCAGCGAACAGGTCGAAGGTTGCACATGCGGGGGTTTGACGTTCGAACTCTGCTGTTCCCCAGAGTCGAGCTCGGCCCGTCAGGTGAGTGATGGCATACCCAACTTTAGCCCCCTCCGTGGCGAAGGTCCTTGGCTGCAAGGAGAACTGAAGTCGGCAGCTAGTCAGGAATGGCCGGACCTGGGTTGAATCGCCGTTGAACCGCTCGGGGTTTCCAATCTTGGGTTCCGGAGCAGCGGCTGCAATGACCGGGGCAGGTAACTCGGGGGCTGGGCTGGTGGGCAGACTGGCTGGGGTAAGGTTGGTGAGGAGTTGAATGAGCATGGCGAGTTGTTGTTGCTGCTGCTGGAACTGCTGCTCATGCTCATCGGTTTCCATGTCGGGGAAAGTGTGCGCTGAGTCCATAATGGTCAGATCGTACTGTCACGATTCAGACAGACGACCAGAGGACCACAATTGCGTCACACCAGAAAGTTTATTAAACTTAAGGGAAAAGGGAAGTAGGGAGTGAACGAAGGCTCCAGGGGTAACAGGGATCCCGTCCAATGCGCTGGGTCTGTGCCCCCCAGTGGCAGCGATGCGTCCTATGAAGCCGGTGGTGGGTGGTCCAGAAGTCCTGGGGGGAGACACAGACACAACAGGGCGGAATGAAACCAGGCAGCAGTACAGTTCAAGGGAATCCAAAATACGTAGTAGCAAGGCAGAAGGCTGGTCAGAGTTACCGGGATTGAAGAGTAGTCAGGAGTCGTAATGGCAGAAGCAGGTCTGGATCTCCTAAGGCAGAAGAGTATCCAATAAACAGGCAGGTCCGGGGTCACAAAACCAGGGTGAGCCAGAAGCGCGAGCAAACAGGTTCCGGGTGTGAGCTTTGCAGACGATCTGACACCGGAGAGCTGAAAGACAGGGCCTTAAATACTGGGAGAGGTTAGTGGGTAATGCAGCGCAGCTGGCAGAGTAATTAGAGCCGAGCAGAGCAGGGACAGGTGGAGCTAGTTAGGCTGAGTAGAGAGAGGGAGGTGAGCAGAGTGGAAGATAGTGGAAACCAATTAAGGTGGTAACCCGGTGGAGTGAGAGGGCTCATGACATTAGACCCTTATTACCCATTCCTGTTCTTAGTCTCTGAACTTCAACTACCCTCGTCACTCTCTCTGCAGTCTATTTTTTTAGATATAGCCATTCAGCCTAGTAGCCTTTCCCGCCTTGGCCTCTCACATCCATTGGTGTCGGTTACTATAATGTTTAGCAGCAGCAGCAGTAGTTCAGCGAGCCCTACACCTGCGCTGTCCTCGTTACGGCAACTCCTTTAATGTGAAACGGCGCTCTGTGTTAGGAGCTTGTTCCTCTGATCTGCAGGTCCTCAGCGTAAGCCATCAATGATTTAGATCAACCCTAGAAGCCCTCTATTCTCTTTTCTCCTCCCTCCTCTACAGGACCCATAGGTGGGTTAGCTAGCAAGTGCTCTCATACATCACTGAAAAATGATCAACCCTGCTTTTCCACATTGGCAGTTCAGACAGCCCTCCTCTTCCTTTACTCCTCCCTTCAATCAGTCACACCTGGTGTCACAATATTCTCAACATGCATTCAATGTAGCTAAATTATTCAGAAAGCCCCCTCTGTCAATTTTAGCTACAGTATCCTTTTATTGCATAGTGGAAACTGCCTCCCTTCCTCCTGTTTTATAACACCACCCCCCTTACTCATGTTTTTCTTTGTAACCATTTTCATCAATCATCTGTTCCACGTCTATTGCTGGCCATGCACTGAGCAGTGCTCTGCGAAATCTTTATCTTGTATCTAAATATAAATTGATGGATTTATGGGAGTCTTAAAACGCTACGCACCACCCAGGAATTCCCTCAATCATTTTGCCTTTAATTAATTAGCTAATTAATTAAATTAAGCTCCAAAGCTGATTTAAGCTACGTTTATGGATTAGGTGTGATGAATAGAAGCAGGGGAGGTGGCAGATTCTTCTCTCCTCTCCTCCTTTGGGAAAGAAGTACCACTCACTAGAGACCATATTTAGTCCATTGATATTTAATCCCCATTTGTCTTTTGATTTCATACCAGATACACCACGCTATGCACCATGTCATTTGTGTTAGCAGTTTTGCCTTTGTGACATGCAAAACGATCGCTGAACGCTCCGTGATTCATCATTAGTGGCAACCAGATGATTAGTCAGTTGTTCGATTAAATCCCCGGCCTTAACCCAAAGCCGACATTGCATAATGAAATATGATATTCTCAGTGAGCGATGGCTTGAGAAAGCGGGTAACAAACATGAACACTTTAGAGCCGGTGGATATACACATGTCCCCCCTCCTTCAATCTCTCTCCACCACCTTCCTCCCTGATGTGTAATTGAAGAAGAGCAGCATTGTGAAATTGAAATCAGACAGGTCAGAGGACGTAGATATGTGGACCATAGATATGCGCATCTCATCTCCTCATGTTAATCCAATGTTAATCTTTGGGATGTATCTCTCTGTGAGAGATGTTTTCTAGATTGGACGTGGTGCTCTGCCGCCTGTGACAGAGGATCGTCTGTACCAGCAGAGCGGTAATCTCATTTCTTACCCTCCTTGCCATTCGCAGTGGGAGCACACACACAGAATAAAACAAATAAGAACAGCATAGATTGTGGTGTGATTACATTGCGATTGAGGGGAGTGTCTGCGTTTGTGCATGTGTAAGGTGAGTATTCCTGTGTGTGTGTGTAGGGTGGGTGTCACGATCGTCGGAAGGAGCGGACCAATACGCAGCGCGTGGAGTGAACATGATGACTTTATTTATAAAGCAACCACGTAAAAACAACAAAAGACGATAGTGAAGTCCTAACGTAACAATACACTGAACTTGGAACAATAACCCACAAAACAAAGGTGAAAACTGACAGTTTAAATAGGCTCCAATCAGAGATAACGAGCCGACAGCTGACACTCGTTACCTCCGATTGGGAGTCATTGACTACAACATACAACACCTAGAAAAACAACCCACAGACCTGCAAACATAGAAATACACCCGACAGAACTACCAACATAGAAAAACACCCAAATCCCCAACAAAACAACATACACTCTAGCTCACATACAAAAGTCCTAGAGCCAGAGTGTCACAGTACCCCTAAAGGTGCGCACTCCGGGCGCACCAGCATCGCTCTAGGGGAGGGTCTGGGTGGGCGTCTGTCCACGGTGGTGGCTCTGGCCCCGGTCGTGATCCCCACCCCACCACAGTCACAAACTGCTTAGTAGGCAGTACCGGACTAAGGGACAGCACCTGACTAAGGGGCAGCACCGGACTAAGTGGCAGCACCGGACTAAGGGGCAGCACCGGACCAAGGGGCAGCACCGGGCTAAGGGGCAGCACCTGACTAAAGGGCAGCACCGGACTGAGGGGCAGATCCTGGCTGGCTGGCTCAGGCGGATCCTGGCTGGACGGCTCTGGCGGATCCTGGCTGGCGGAAGGCTCTGGCTGATCCTGTCTGGCAGAAGGCTCTGGCTGATCCTGTCTGGCAGAAGGCTCTGGCTGATCCTGTCTGGCAGAAGGCTCTGGCTGATCCTGTCTGGCAGAAGGCTCTGGCTGATCCTGTCTGGCAGAAGGCTCTGGCTGATCCTGTCTGGCAGAAGGCTCTGGCTGATCCTGTCTGGCAGAAGGCTCTGGCTGATCCTGTCTGGCAGAAGGCTCTGGCTGATCCTGTCTGGCAGAAGGCTCTGGCTGATCCTGTCTGGCAGAAGGCTCTGGCTGATCCTGTCTGGCGGAAGGCTCTGGCTGATCCTGTCTGGCAGAAGGCTCTGGCTGATCCTGTCTGGCGGAAGGCTCTGACGGCGTTGGGCAGACGGGCAGTTCAGACGGCGTTGGGCAGACGGACAGTTCAGGCCCCGTTGGGCAGACGGGCAGTTCAGACGGCGTTGGGCAGATGGACAGTTCAGACGGCGTTGGGCAGACGGACAGTTCAGGCCCCGTTGGGCAGACGGCAGACTCTGGCCGTCTGAGGCGCATCGTAGGCCTGGTGCGTGGTGCCGGAACAGGAGGTACCGGGCTGAGGACACGCATCTCAGGGCTAGTGCGGAGAGAAGCAACAGGGCTTGCTGGACCCTGGGAACGCACATGACGCCTAGTGCGGGGAGCCGGAACAGGGCATGCTGGACCCTGGGGACTCCCATAACGCCTAGTGCGGGGAGCCGGAACAGGGCATGCTGGACCCTGGGGACTCACATACCGCCTAGTGCGGGGAGCAGCAACAGGACGCACAGGACTCGGGGAACACACAGGAGGCTTGGTGCGTGGTGTAGGCACTGGTGGTACTGGGCTGGAGCGAGGAGGTGGCGCCGGAAATACCGGACCGTGCAGGCGTACTGGCTCCCTTGAGCACTGAGCCTGCCCAACCTTACCTGGTTGTATACTCCGTCGCCCGACCAGTACGGGAAGGAGGAATAACCCGCACCGGCCTATGTGGGCGAACCGGGAACACCATGCTTAAGGCAGGTGCCATGTAAGCCGGCCCGAGGAGACGCCCTGGTGGCTTGATGCGTAGGGCCGGCTTCATGACCTCCGGCTCAATGCTCAACCTAGCCCGGCCGATACGTGGAGCTGGAATGTACCTTACCGGGCTATGCCTGCGTACAGGAGACACCATGCGCTCTACTGCGTAACACGGTGTCTGCCCGTACTCTCGCTCTCCACGGTCAGTCCAGGGAGTAGGCGCAGGTCTCCTACCTGACTTCGCCATACTCCCTTCTAGCCCCCCCCCAATAAATTTTGGGTAATCCTCTCGGGCTTCCAGCCTCGACTCCGTGCTGCCTCCTCATACCACCTCCTCTCGGCTTTAGCTGCCTCCAGCTCTTCACGAGGGCGGTGATATTCCTCCGGTTGTGCCCAAGGACCCTTTCCATCCAGAATCTCCTCCCAAGTCCATGAATCCTTAGGAGGTGTCCACAAATCCTGTCTAGGTAGGTCCTGTTGCCGCTTGTTACGCTGCTTGGTCCTTTTACGGTGGGTTATTCTGTCACGATCGTCGGAAGGAGCGGACCAATACGCAGCGCGTGGAGTGAACATGATGACTTTATTTATAAAGCAACCACGTAAAAACAACAAAAGACGATAGTGAAGTCCTAACGTAACAATACACTGAACTTGGAACAATAACCCACAAAACAAAGGTGAAAACTGACAGTTTAAATATGGCTCCCAATCAGAGATAACGAGCCGACAGCTGACACTCGTTACCTCCGATTGGGAGTCATTGACTACAACATACAACACCTAGAAAAACAACCCACAGACCTGCAAACATAGAAATACACCCGACAGAACTACCAACATAGAAAAACACCCAAATCCCCAACAAAACAACATACACTCTAGCTCACATACAAAAGTCCTAGAGCCAGAGTGTCACAGTGGGCTAGTGAACATTGCCCTAGGTCTCCAGCAGTAAGATGGTGCTCTGGCTCTGACAGATAACAAACAGACTCGCCAAGGGGATGCAAGAAAGTCAATCAATCGGCCACCTTCCCAACCTCCCCTCCATTCCATTCCCAACAACCCCCTGCCATCCCATCGCCAAAGTCCTCATCATTATCAGTATTTAACAATGTGAGCAGCCTTTGAATATGTACCGGCTGCATTTCACAAAGACAATGAAAAACATCAACAAGCAGTGTTTGCTTAGCACACAGCGCAGTTCAAAGAGGAGATCGATCTTCCCTCATTCACATGCTCTGTGGGAGGCAGGAGCAGTGCATTATGGGGTGCTTGACCCTCCATGCTATTCCCCTCCAAACAAGATGGGCTCTGTGTACCTGGCTGGTTGCAACACAGGACAGCCCAGGAAATGCAAAAAACACATACAGTGAGGGAAAAAAGTATTTGATCCCCTGCTGATTTTGTACGTTTGCCAACTGAAAAAGAAATGATCAGTCTATAATTTTAATGGTAGGTTTATTTGAACAGTGAGAGACAGAATAACAACAACAAAATCCAGAAAAACGCATGTCAAAAATGTTATAAATTGATTTGCATTTTAATGAGGGAAATAAGTATTTGACCCCCTCTCAATCAGAAAGATTTCTGGCTCCCAGGTGTCTATTATACAGGTAACGAGCTGAGATTAGGAGCACACTCTTAAAGGGAGTGCTCCTAATCTCAGTTTGTTACTTGTATAAAAGAGACCTGTCCACAGAAGCAATCAATCAATCAGATTCCAAACTCTCCACCATGGCTGTCAGGGACAAGATTATAGACCTATACAAGGCTGGAATGGGCTACAAGACCATCGCCAAGCAGCTTGGTGAGAAGGTGACAACAGTTGGTGCGATTATTCGCAAATGGAAGAAACACAAAATAACTGTCAATCTCCCTCGGCCTGGGGCTCCATGCAAGATCTCACCTCGTGGAGTTGCAATGATTATGAGAACGGTGAGGAATCAGCCCAGAACTACACAGGAGGATCTTGTCAATGATCTCAAGGAAGCTGGGACCATAGTCACCAAGAAAACAATTGGTAACACACTACGCCGTGAAGGACTGAAATCCTGCAGCGCCCGCAAGGTCCCCCTGCTCAAGAAAGCACATATACAGGGCCGTCTGAAGTTTGCCAATGAATATCTGAATGATTCAGAGGAGAACTAGGTGAAAGTGTTGTGGTCAGATAAGACCAAAATGGAGCTCTTTGGCATCAACTCAACTCGCCGTGTTTGGAGAAGGAGGAATGCTGCCTATGACCCCAAGAACACCATCCCCACCGTCAAACATGGAGGTGGAAACATTATGCTTTGGGGGTGTTTTTCTGCTAAGGGGACAGGACAACTTCACCGCATCAAAGGGACAATGGACGGGGCCATGTAACGTCAAATCTTGGGTGAGAACCTCCTTTCCTCAGCCAGGGCATTGAAAATGGGTCGTGGATGGGTATTCCAGCATGACAATGACCCAAAACACACGGCCAAGGCAACAAAGGAGTGGCTCAAGAAGAAGCACATTAAGGTCCTGGAGTGGCCTAGCCAGTCTCCAGAACTTAATCCCATAGAAAATCTGTGGAGGGAGCTGAAGGTTCGAGTTGCCAAACGTCAGCCTCGAAACCTTAATGACTTGGAGAAGATCTGCAAAGAGGAGTGGAACAAAATCCCTCCTGAGATGTGTGCAAACTTGGTGGCCAACTACAAGAAACGTCTGACCTCTGTGATTGCCAACAAGGGTTTTGCCACCAAGTACTAAGTCATGTTTTGCAGAGGGGTCAAATACTTTTTTCCCTTATTAAAATGCAAATCAATTCATAACATTTTTGACATGCGTTTTTCTGGATTTTTTTGTTGTTATTCTGTCTCTCACTGTTCAAATAAACCTACCATTAAAATTATAGACTGATCATGTCTTTGTCACTGGGCAAACGTATAAAATCAGCAGGGGATCAAATACTTTTTTCCCTCACTGTATATATAGACCTTAGCCCAGCACATTTAGGGTTAAAGAAGAATCCACAGCCCTCTCTCTACATTTTGAGTGTTTACCAGTAGACCTGCAGAGTTGTGTGTGCAGTTTGTTCAGTAGCTCCTACTCATATTTCAGTGAGGTGTTTTCAGGGCATGGTTATGCTCCAAAATACTTACTCACATTCCTGGGAACGTTATGGAATTAGGCCATGGAAAGCACGAAGAGGGCCAATTAAGCAGGCTAATATTAGCCGCTAACAGTGAAAAACAGTGGGGTTAATATCTTTTTAGTTCTCCAGCTAATTACCAGCCCACAGCTTCCTCCACGCCCCACAGAGGATGGGCCTGTGGAAAAAAAGAACCCTAATTGTGTAAACACTGCAGCTTTGGCACAGACTGCACTTGGAAAGGGGACAGGTTTGCCTAAATCCCATGGAATTATTATGATGATCATTTGTTTTACTTCCCTCCATTTGCAGGTTGTTATACCTCTGCCATCAACTCTTTTTTGGGAGGAAATGCTGGTGCTTAAAAGGGCTCATAAAAAGCAGAGAGTAGCTCATCAGTTACTTAAAGAAGAGTTTACTCTGCCGGAGGTGTTCAGTTTGACTGCTTTGTTGGCTGTGTAAAAGGCCTGGCTTGTATGCAGGCTGTTAGCAGAGCTGGCTCTGGCTGGGGCAGAGAGAGAGAGAAAGCCCTGGTGGTTTGCTGACTGTGTGGTGCTGTGCCCATTGTTGCCCTTGCCCTCCCTTGGCACTGCCTGGTTTCCCCGTGGCAGGCCTGTAGCTGGTGCTGTCAGGGTAATGGAGGTCTGCGTCAGCCTGGGCTGCCTATCACGGACACAAACACTCCCTGTAATGAACTGACTGGCCAAGACTTTTACATCACTGCCTCTCTCTGGACATTTAATTAAAGCCCAATGTTTATTGGCTCCAGTCGTGTATAGCTATGCCACATCATTGTGACACTATGTGTATAGCAACAGAGGAGGGTGTTCTGTTGCTCTTTTAATGAATGGATGCAGAATAATCATAGTCAATACTCTGGAGTGTTCATTTAATAAAAGCAAACAATCAAGCCTGGCACTGTTGCTGTTTTTACACCCCACATCTTTACGTTGACAGGTAACATTGTGAGATACACCTGCCGCTCCTCCTGCCAATGGATGTAGCTATTGATCAAGGAAAGTTAGAGGGACTATGGAAATCCATGTAATTGATAAATACATTAATCTACCAATTTTAGCTCAGTACCCAAACTGCATGAAGAAACCATTTATCTTATTACTATAATTACAAGGAGACCATTCAGTAACATGAAGTAAATTATATCTGATTATTCATGTCTGATTACTGATACTGTGTGTGGTTACTTCTCTCTCTCCATGTGAATACTATCTAGCTACTGTATGAATGGTAGTCTGAGGCTCTGACTGCGCTCGGTTATACAGGGATAATAAGATATTCCCTATATAGTGCACTACATTTGATGGGCTTTGGTCAAAAGTAGTGCACTTTGTAGGGAATTGGGTGCCATTTGGGATGTAGTCAGAGACTTTCTCCAGCAGTGACAGGTTCCGCCAGCCAAGCGCTTTGATGGCAAGATACCACAGATGATCAAAGGCACACACACAGGCACAGGCACAGACACACGCATACACACCCACACGATAACATACGCACTATACACACACGTACACATGGATTTTGTGTTGTAGATATGTGGTAGTACAGTAGTGGCCTGAGGGAACACACTTATAGTGTTGTGAAATCTGTTGTTAAATGTAATGTAATGTTTTTTTAATCGTATATAAATGCCTTAATTTTGCTGGACCCCAGGAAGAGTAGCTGCTGCCTTGGCGATCCATAATAAATTCAAATACAAGGCCCCAGAGAGTGAAATAAGATCTCTTGCCTACAAATTAAGGACATCTCTTTCCATTCACGATGTAACTACAAAATTAGATATAGTATGTTATCCCAACAGTGCCCTAGTCAGAAACAATATCAAAATATCAATCAAAGCACAAGTCAGGAGATGGCATTTAAGATGGTCATAACAAAGTATTTTCAAACCAGACTTCAGATACTTGGCATATCCTGTCTTATCATATGCTGTTTTAACCTTCTTCCTGCTAACTTATACAGTATGAACACAAAGTACTTGTCTGGTCTGCACCTTAAATATTCCATTATTACCTGCTTAGTCTCCCTTGAATTAAGTTACCTTTATGGAAGGTAACATTTAATAGATGCTTTTTAAGTACTGCCTGTGCCTGTGCTGACACATCCCTCAATCAGGGCCTGTCTACCCCCTCAGGTCCTTCGGCCCAGTGTCTCCTGCAAGGCTTTCAATTCTACATTAGAACCCTACATACCATGGAAGTGTGAGAGGGCCCTAAGTGGCGCCCCATTGGCCGTCTCCTTTTGACATTCCATTTATTGTAATAAACAAAAACGATTATCCCTCGCCGCTCCTCCTTCTTATCCCTCCATCCACCCCTCCTCTACTATGTTTATCTCTGTCTGTCTAATGTATTTGCATGTCTGTATGTACGTATATACAGAACCAGTCAAAAGTTTGGACACACCTACTCATTCAAGGGTTTTTCTTTATTTGTACTATTGTTTACATTGTAGAATAATAGTGAAGACATCAAAAATATGAAATAACACATATTGAATCATGTAGTAACCAAAAAAGTACTAAACAAATCAAAATATATTTTATATTTGAGATTCTTCAAAGTAGCCACCCTTTGCCTTGATGACAGCTTTGCATACTATTGGCATTCTCTCAATCAGCTTCATGAGGTAGTCACCTGGAATCTATTTCAATTAACATGTGTGCCTTCTTAAAAGTTAATTTGTTGAAGAACAGCTCAAATACGCAAAGAGAAACGACAGTCCATCATTACTTTAAGACATGAATGTCAGTCAATACGGAAAATGTCAAGAACTTTGAACGTTTCTTCAAGTGCAGTCGCAAAAACCATCAAGCGCTATGATGAAACTGGCTCTCATGAGGACCGCCACAGGAATGGAAGACCCAGAGTTACCTCTGCTGCAGAGGATAAGTTACCAGCCTCAGAAATTGCTGCCCAAATTAATGCTTCGCAGAGTTCAAGTAACAGACACATCTCAACATCAACTGTTCAGAGGAGACCGTGTGAATCAGGCCTTCATGGTTGAATTGCTGCAAAGAAACCACTACTAAAAGACACAAATAATAAGAAGAGACTTGCTTGGGCCAAGAAACACGAGCAATGGAAATTTATCGCTTGGTCTGGAGTCCAAATTTGAGATGTATTTTCCAACTGCCGTGTCTTTGTGAGACGCGGTGTGGGTCAATGGATGATCTCCGCTTGTGTATTTCTCACCATAAAGCATGGAGTAGGAGGTGTGATGGTGTGGAGGTGCTTTGTTGGTGACACTGTCTGTGATTTATTTAGAATTCAAGGCACACTTAACCAGCACTGCTACCACAGCATTCTGCAGCAATACGCCATCCCATCTGGTTTGGGCTTAGTGGGACAATAATTTGTTTTTCAACAGGACAATGACCCAACACACCTCCAGGCTGTGTAAGGGCTATTTTACCAAGAAGGAGAGTGATGGAGTGCTGCATCAGATGACCTGGCTTCCACAATCCCCCGACCTCAACCCAATTGAGATGGTTTAGGATGAGTCGGACCGCAGAGTGAAGGAAAATCAGCCAACAATTGCTCAGCATGTGTGGGAACTCCTTAAGACTGTTGGAAAAGCATTCCAGGTGAAGCTGGTTGAGAGAATGCCAAGAATGTGCAAAGCTGTCATCAAGGCAAAGGGTGGCCACTTTGAAGAATCTCAAATATAAAATATATTTTGATTTGTTTAGTACTTTTTTGGTTATTACATGATTCCATATGTGTTATTTCATATTTTTGATGTCTTCACAATTATTCTACAATGTAAACAATAGTACAAATAAATAAAAAACCCTTGAATGAGTAGGTGTGTCCAAACTTTTGACTGGTTCCGAATATATATATATATATATACTGTATACACTAAATATACAAATGTATGTGGACACCCCTTCAAAATTAGTGGATTCGGCTATTTCAACCACACCCGTTGCTGACAGGTGTATAAAATCGAGCAAACAGCCATGCAATCTCCATAGACAAACATTGGCGGTAGAATGGCCTTACTGAAGAGCTCGGTGACTTTCAATGTGGCACCGTCATAGGATGCCACCTTTCCAACAAGTCAGTTCGTCAAATTTCTGCCCTGCTAAAGCTCCCCCGGTCAACTGTAAGTGCTATTATTGTGAAGTGGAAACGTCTAGGAGCAACAACAGCTCAGCCGCGAAGTGGTAGGCCACACAAGCTCACAGAATGTGAGTGCTGAAGTGCGTAGCGCGTCAAAATCATCTGTCCTCAGTTGCAACACTCACTACCGAGTTCCAAACTGCCTCTGGAAGCAATGTCAGCACAAGAACTGTTCGTCGGGAGCTTCATGAAATGGGTTTCCATGGCCGAGAAGCCGCACACAAGCCTAAGATCACCATGCGCAATGCCAAGCGTCGGCTGGAGTGGTGTAAAGCTCATTGCCATTGGACTCTGGAGCAGTGGAAAAGTGTTCTTTGGAGTGATGAATCACGCTTCACCATCTGGCAGCGTGATGGACAAATCTGGGTTTGGCGGATGCCAGGAGAACACTACCTGCCCGAATGCACAGTGCCAACTGTAAAGTTTGGTGGAGGAGGAATAATGGTCTGGGGCTGTTTTTCATGGTTTGGGTTAGGCCCCTTAGTTCCAGTGAGGGGATATCTTAATGCTACAGCATACAATGACATTCTAGATGATTCTGTGAGAAGGCGCTTTCCTGTTTCAGCATGACAATGCCCCTGTGCACAAAGTGAGGTCCATACAGAAATGGTTTGTCGAGATCCATGTGGAATAACTTGACAGGCCTGCACAGAGCCCTGACCTCAACCCCATTGAACACCTTTGGGATGAATTTGAACGCAGACTGCGAGCTAGGCCTAATTGCCCAACATCAGTGCCCGACCTCACTAATGCTCTTGTGGCTGAATGGAAGCAAGTCCCTGTAGCAATGTTCCAACATCTAGTGGAAAGCCTTCTCAGAAGAGTGGAGGCTGTTATGGCAGCAAAGAGGGGACCAACTCCATATTAATGCCCATGATTTTGGAATGGTGTCCACATACGAGCAGGTGTCCACATTATTTTGGTGATGTAGTGTATATATGAGACTGTGCATGTGTATTTGAAGTGGAGGGGGAATATAGCTATGGGGAAATGGACGAAGCAGAGAGAAATGAATTGATTGGTGGTTTCATTCAACCGGAGCGTGAGGAATCCTACCTGAGCCTAAAATGACTGCATTTGAATGCAGCAGGCGACCTAGTGGAGGCCATGAGCCATGGTATTACCAGTTAACCCTTTCCTCAAGCATTACAGATTCTTGGTCACCTGGGATGCCTGTGTGATATATTCAATAAGAATGTACAATGTTACCCACAAGACTGATGAGAATCTCCAGATGGCCATGAGCCATAGTATTACCATTTAACCCGTTGTACAGAGACGCTGAAGCTGACTGGTTATCTGTGATGTATGGCTGGGCCTGAGGTATGGGGGATGTACAGTATGGAGGGTACACATGTGACTGGTGATGAAAGCCTCCAGGTGGTCATAATTGTAGTATTACTAGTTAACCCTTTACACTGATGATAGAGATATCTGCCTGGCTATTTGTGATCTATAGATTCTACTCATGTGAATAGTGATGAGAAGCCGTCTTTGTCACACAGTTACATGGAAACGGCAAGTCTTGCATTATAGCCTCTTACATAACCATAAGGACTGCCTCCAAAATTACATATTAATTGTCTGATTGAAAATCACTTAAAAGCTATGTTAAAAAAGGTGCTATTTGCATACTCGGCACATTAATATGCGGTCTGAGTGGACGTCTGAGTTGAAAGAATGGACTCTAGAGAGAAGAACACAGTCCTGCCTTAAACACGAATGTACCCTTTTATATGGGCCAGCCTTTCAAAATGCCAGTCTTCAAACATCTTCGGTACAGGATAATCTAGTGGAAAGTTATCATCCCATATAAGTCCAGTGTAACATCCATACGTTTGATCCTTCCCATCCACATGAAACACACATGGTGGAGAGACATCAGGGAACCTGTCTAAAGTGGAGATTTGTTGAAACCTTTCCCCTCGCATACTGTACTGGATGCTCTCCTCTCTACTGTTAGGAGCCACAGCAGCAGAGCAGTGTCTCTAAGTCATGCGGCTGCCCAAGTCATTTATCTGGCTTTGGGCTTGTTAAGAAGCCCACACTACTCCTCCTAAGATTATAGTGGCGCCCGTCCATTCATTTTTATAATGGGAATGATGTCCCGGGCTAAGTAGGAGCAGGAGTGCATGGGGCAGATTTATGGCAGACCCAAACCCTAGCTTTAGCATCCATCCCATCCTCCCGTCCCCCTCTCCTCCCTTCCCTTCCTCACTTAGGGAGTGATAAATAAGGCACTACAAATCAGACACACTTTTTTAATCATGCTCACACACACACGATTTAGAGACTGGACCAGAAATAACACAACAACTATTACCATCACACAAAGAAGGGTCCAGAGGTAACACAGCCATGAAACAATCACATTTTCATTAACCCTGATTAACTCCACCAAGGGGATAAGAGTGAAGGGTAGGAATGGGAAAAGATTGACTGTGGCATATGTTTATAGCGGTTGATTCTGTGACCACAGGTTCTCTGGAGGCTGGTGCTCGAGGGGAATGTGTGTTTGTGTGTGTGTGCATGTGTATTACATTTACATTTACGTCATTTAGCAGACGCTCTTATCCAGAGCGACTTACAAATAGGTGCATTCACCTTATAGCCAGTGGGATAACCACTTTACAATGTTTTTTTGTTTTTTTTGGGGGGTGGGTGGGGGGGGTGGGTTGGAGTAAGGGGGGTAGAAGGATTACTTTATCCTATCCCAGGTATTCCTTAAAGAGGTGGGGTTTCAAATGTCTCCGGAAGGTGGTGAGTGACTCCGCTGTCCTGGCGTCGTGAGGGAGCTTGTTCCACCATTGGGGTGCCAGAGCAGCGAACAGTTTTGACTGGGCTGAGCGGGAACTATGCTTCCGCAGAGGTAGGGGAGCCAGCAGGCCAGAGGTGGATGAACGCAGTGCCTGTATGCGTGCATGTGTTTGTGTGTGAGTCATCGTGCATCTGGGTGTGTGACCAGCCCCACGTTACCTTCCCTGTAGACCTTCATTTAGCCGTTCCATTGAACACTCTGGAGGCACTGCACAATGTACAACATAAATCAAATCAAATCAAATGTTTTTTGTCACATGCGCCGAATACAACAGGTGTAGACCTTACAGTGAAATGCTTACTTACAAGCCCTTAACCAACAATGCAGTTTTAAGAATAATAAGTGTTAAGTAAAAAATAGATAATTGAGGTAATATGTACATCTAGGTAGAGTTAAAGTGACATACACAAAAAAAAAATGTATGCACGCATGACTGTAAGTCGCTTTGGATAAAAGCGTCTGCTAAATGGCATATTATTATTATTATTATTATTATTATTATTACTATGGATAGATAATAAACAGAGAGTAGCAGCAGCGTAAAAGGAGCGGGGGGGGGGGACGACGACAACAACACAAATAGTCCGGGTAGCCATTTGATTAGCTGTTTAGGAGTTTAGGAGTCTTATGGCTTGGGGGTCGAAGCTGTTAAGAAGCCTTTTTGGACCTAGACTTGGCGCTCCGGTACCTTTTGCCGTGCGGTAGCAGAGAAAACAGTCTATGACTAGGGTGGCTGGAGTGTTTGACAATTTTTAGGGCCTTCATCTGACACCGCCTGGTATAGAGGTCCTGTATGGCAGGAAGCTTGGCCCCAGTGATGTACTGGTCTGTACGCACTTCCCTCTGTAGTGCCTTGCGGTCGGAGGCTGAGCAGTTGCCATACCAGGCAGTGATGCAACCAGTCAGGATGCTCTCGATGGTGCAGCTGTAAAACTCTTTGAGGATCTGAGGACCCATGCCAAATCTTTTCAGTCTCCTGAGGGGGAATAGGCATTGACGTTCCCCCTTCACGATTGTCTTGGTGTGTTTGGACCATGATAGTTTGTTGGTGATGTGGACACCAAGTAAACTTGAAGCTCTCAACCTGCTCCACTACAGCCCCGTCCATGAGAATACTGATGTATTCCTAGCAGCCCCACCGATCCACAAGGTTAAGAGCCTTCTCTATATTTAAAAGCTTTCAAATGGTGACAGGTTTTTTCACCATGACCAAATACAAATATAGTAAACATCTCAAGGGCTACAGATGGTAGTTCACCGTGGCGATATTGAAAACATTAGAAGCCTAAGTCATTTCTAACCATGTAAACTATCTGTGTGTATGATTACGCGGATGGATCAATATGGGGAAGAATGAGGATCCATTGACATTCACATTTTTCAATTTAACTGGATTATCATCGTCTCCTTTGGCTAAGCTTCCCGTTCTCTGATGTACTGTACATTAGGCTTTTTGTCTGGGTGCCTTAGACACTTCTCTGCCCTTCACTGAGTAATGAAAGAGAGGGAGCCATTAGTATCCCCACTAGCCCCTACTGGCTCCCATCCCTGTCCCCCTCCCCACTGTCCCCGCTCCCTTCATCCCCTCCACTCTCCCCTTCTCCACGCTGCCCAAATCAATTTGGCTAATGGACCCAGCCCTTGTGCAACTGAAGAGAACAGAACCCACTCAAACACAACAACACTAACACTCATGCACGCCTGACACATACACACACTCACGCATGCACGCCTGACACATACACACACTAACACGCATGCATGCCTGACACATACACACACTCACGCATGCCTGCCTGACTGCGTTCGCCGCTCGTCATCGTACAGTTGCTGAGATGCTTCTGCTTTGACTTTAAAAAAGCGGGTCTTGATCTATGTGTCCCTGTGGATGGGCTGGGTAACCTTTTCAAAGCACTCACTTAATTCGAGGCAGTATCAGTGAGTGGCAGGGAGGGGTGGGGGGCGGGGTGGGAGGGGGATGCAGGGGGCTTTTCCCTCGATTGCCGCAGCAGCTTCAGTCCATGACCGCTCTTTCTGACAAGACAAAGATGGAAGGAATGAAACAGCATGGTCAATGATGGCATCTTCTTCTGCTTCTACTCCACATTCTATCTTCATGTTTGTTTTAGATCAGCCCTCCTTTAGCGCTATAGCAGTTGATGAGCTTCCCTCTGATAGACATGCCATATTGCGTGTGAGACAGCTCATTCATCACAGTATCATTAGTTTCTATATCGTTCCTATCTAATGAGCCCATAACAGCTGCACACAAATATGGCTCCCTGAATTATACATGCAGAGGGTTGTTGGTTCCGGCCCATTGCCGGTCGGGTACGGATATGAGCTGAGAGATAAGAGAGCCTAGTGGAGCACTGAAGGGGGGGGGTGTTGGCACTCATCACCCGGTTCAGGACACTTCCCATAGAGATGGCATGGTGTGTCATTTCCCACTTGAACGAGGAGAGAGATATTCCCTCTAAGTGCCCTTGGCTGTACCGCCACTATCGGATGGGCCCGTCCATCAGATGTCATCGGGAGGTGGGCGTTGTTAGAACTGAGGGAGAAATGCTATGACACGTCGATCCCCTGACCTCTGATCCCCTTAATCTGGGACGTGCGTCACAGACACACACACTCCCCTGATAACAGGGCACAGGACAAGCCGTATGTGGTGTGTGTCACTTTGCGCTGGAGTGGAAGGAAAGTGAACGGAGTCTGCGTTTTTTAAGTGGAGAGCTCCCGTATTGCCCCTTCGTGATGCCCAGCGGGCATAAGTTGGCATGGCCCCCTGAACCCTATGCCAATGCTTCACTTTGTGTATCCGTTTGTTGTAGAACGATCCATTCACTCATCCCCTTAAAGTCTGTGTTTTCCCTGAGGCAGATAGAAACATATGCTTGGATTCTGGCTTCCTGTGCTGTGAGTCAGCACTCACAGAACTCTAATTAGACCATTCCTTCATTCAATGTCACTCCTCAACTTCAAAAGCAAAGCAATTCACTATGGAGAGGAGGATACCATGTTAAACCCTAGAAGTCTTCTCTGTGCCGTTTGCAGTTCAAGCCACATAAAATAAGTGCAGCAAGAGTGACAGTTTCTGCAAGCATTTCCAAATTTTGCAAATGTGTTCCTTCAACTTCACTTCAGTCAGAGTAGTTTCTTTACCAATCACTCTGTCCTCCTGCTTAAAATGCTAGATGGTTATGCTAATAAAAAAAACATGTATTCAGACTTCCTAATTCAATGGCTGTTGAATATCTGAATTGTGAATATTATTTTAAACTGTGCGTTTTTGGATACAACAGTGGGAATTTCTGTCATATTGGGTCAAATATACTCTGTCTGATGCACGCACCATCGCACACACCCCAGCTTGCACATAACGTTCTGAGAACTATATGTTTCTTAGAGCTTGGTGAGAACATGGTTGTCCTATGGTTCTTTTGCATACAACCTTCAAACAACTTTCTGTGAATGGTGCAGGAAAGTTGCTTGGCTTGGAAACATTCTCAAAATCAAACAAATTGTATTTGTCACATGCGCTGAATACAACAGGTGTAGACCTTACCGTGAAATGCTTACTTACAAGCCCTTAACCAACAATGTAGTTTTAAGAAAAATAAGAGTTAAGAAAAATATTTACCAATAAACTAAAGTAAAAAACTAAAGAGCAACAATACAATAACAATAACGAGGCTATATACAGGGGGTACCTGTCACGCCCTGGCCTACAGAACTCTAGCTAGTTTGGTCAGGGTGTGAGTATTCTAGATTTGTATTTCTATGTTGGCCGGTGTGGTTCCCAATCAGAGGCAGCTGTCACTCATTGTCTCTGATTGGGAATCATACTTAGGCAGCCTTTTGGCACTGTCTAGTTGTGGGTTCTTGTTCCGTGTAAGGTTTGTTGTGTTGTACCTTTGGACTTCACGTTTCGTTTCCTTTGTTGTGTGTTTATCGTTAAATAAACATGTACGCATATCACGCTGCGCTTTGGTCTGACCCGTCTTTAAACGAACGTGACAGAAGAACCCACCAAACGAGGACCAAGCAGCGTGCCCAGGAGCAGCAGACACCCTGGACACAGGTGAAGGAGCAGAGAGTATGGACTTGGCGGGAGATAAGAGATGATCTGGCAAGGCAGATGGAGGCCCTGAAAGGGATCAGGGTGGAGAAGGAGAGACAGCCCCAATAAAAAAATTTTTGGGGGGCTAAAAGGGTGGTCGGGGAGCGACAGAGAGGAGCCCCGACCACTGCACTCGTGGGGGCTCAAGGAGGAGTCCTAACTGGAGGAGGACGGGGCGCGGAGTGTAAGAGACGGAGACAGTCATAGACCTCCAGCGCCGGTTCCCAGTCCGGTACGCCCCGTACCTGCTCTCCGCACCAAGCCAGTGGTGCGTGTTCCCAGTCCGGCCCGGCCCGGCCTGTTCCTGCTCCCCGCACCAAGCCAGTGGTGCGTGTTCCCAGTCCGGCCCGGCCTGTTCCTGCTCCTCGCACCAAGCCAGTGGTGCGTGTTCCCAGTCCGGTCCGGACTGTTCCTGCTCCTCGCACCAAGACTGTGGTGCGTGTTCCCAGTCCGGTCCGGACTGTTCCTGCTCCTTGCACCAAGCCAGTGGTGCGCGTTCCCAGTCCGGCCCGGCCTGTTCCTGCTCCTCGCACCAAGACAGTGGTGCGTGTTCCCAGTCCGGCCCGGCCCGGCCAGTTCCTGCTCCCCGCACCAAGCCAGTGGTGCGTGTTCCCAGTCCGGCCCGGCCTGTTCCTGCTCCTCGCACCAAGCCAGTGGTGCGTGTTCCCAGTCCGGTCCGGACTGTTCCTGCTCCTCGCACCAAGCCTGTGGTGCGTGTTCCCAGTCCGGCCCGGTCTGTTCCTGCTCCTCGCACCAAGCCAGTGGTGCGCGTTCCCAGTCCGGCCCGGCCTGTTCCTGCTCCTCGCACCAAGACAGTGGTGCGTGTTCCCAGTCCGGTCCGGACTGTTCCTGCTCCCCGCACCAAGCCTTTGGTGCGCGTTCCCAGTCCGGCCCGGTCTGTTCCTGCTCCTCGCACCAAGCCAGTGGTGCGTGTTCCCAGTCCGGCCCGGCCTGTTCCTCGCACCAAGCCAGTGGTGCGTGTTCCCAGTCCGGTCCGGACTGTTCCTGCTCCTCGCACCAAGCCGGTGGTGCGCGTCGCCAGTCCGGCCCGGCCTGTTCCTGCTCCTCGCACCAAGCCAGTGGTGCGCGTCGCCAGTCCGGCCCGGCCTGTTCCTGCTCCTCGCACCAAGCCAGTGGTGCGCGTCGCCAGTCCGGCCCGGCCTGTTCCTGCTCCTCGCACCAAGCCAGTGGTGCGCGTCGCCAGTCCGGCATGGCATGTGCCCGTTCCACCGGTGCCTGATCCAGCTCCGGTCAGCGGCTCCACTCTGGAGCCAGAGCAGTCCGCTCCACCGGTGCCTGATCCAGATCCGGTCGGTTGCTCCACTCCGGAGCCAGAGCGGTCTGCTCCACCGGTGCCCAGTCCAGCTCCGGTCAGCAGCTCCACTCCGGAGCCAGAGCAGTCCGCCCCACCGGTGCCCAAGCCAGCTCCGGGCAGCGGCTCCACTCCGGAGCCGGAGCCGCCACCGATGCTGGAAGCCCACCCGGACCCTCCCCTATTCAGTCAGGTTTGTGCGGCCGGAGTCCGCACCTTTGGGGGGGTACTGTCACTGTGAGTGAGAGTATTCTAGATTTGTATTTCTATGTTGGCCGGTGTGGTTCCCAATCCGAGGCAGCTGTCGCTCGTTGTCTCTGATTGGGAATCATACTTAGGCAGCCTTTTGGCACTGTCTAGTTGTGGGTTCTTGTTCCGTGTAAGGTTTGTTGTGTTGTACCTTTGGACTTCACGTTTTGTTTCCTTTGTTGTTTTGCCGTGTGTTTATCGTTAAATAAACATGTACGCATATCACGCTGCGCTTTGGTCCGACCCGTCTTTAAACGAACGTGACAGTACCGGTACCAAGTCAATGTGCGGGGGTACAGGTTAGTCGAGGTAATTGAGGTAATATGTACATGTAGGCAGGGGTAAAGTGACTATGCATAGATAATAAACAGCGAGTAGCAGCAGCGTAAATAAAAGGGGGGGGGGGACGACGACGACAATGCAAATAGTCCGGATAGCCATTTGATTAGCTGTTCAGCAGTCTTATGGCTTGGGGGTAGAAGCTGTTAAGAAGCCTTTTGGACCTAGACTTGGCGGTCCGGTACCTTTTGCCGTGCAGTAGCAGAGAGAGCAGTCTATGACTAGGGTGGCTGGAGTCTTTGGCAATTTTTAGGGCCTTCCTAAGCACATTTAAGAAACTTGAAAAAGTTGGTATTTCATTACTTTAACAGAACATTACCTAAAAGTTCAAACATGGTTACATTTAGTTTCAATTCTGGTAATGTTCTAGGAACGTTCTCCAACTGGTTTGACACAGAGAACATTTCACACAAGTTCCCATGTGATTCCATTTAATGTCATTTTTTACTACATCCTGGGAAATCTCTCAAAAATGGTGTGACTTAAGTGATGTTCTCAGAACGTTCAGAGAATGTATGGTTCTCTTTTATGTCAGTTCTTGGCAATATTCTGGGAATGTTCCAAAAAATGCAATTGTACACATTAAACATCAATATGTTTTAAATTCCGTTCTCAGATCATGAAGAAACCACAAGAACACTTAAGTAACATTCAAAGAACGTTCTAAGAATGTTATTTAAAACATATACATTACGTTCTCAGCATCAACAAAACTCTATCTATCCTCTATCTTGTGTGTTTAGGTGTGTTGGCCGCTTCCTCTAATTGGCCACACCAGATCTTAATGAGCGCTTGTTTCCTTTGAAATGGGGTCTGTTTGAATAAATTAAAATGAACAGCTTTGTATGCGTAAAAAAACATGATGCCAGCTCCATCCTGGTGGCGCTGTGGACTAATTCCATGGATAGAGAACAGAATATTATAGGTTTGAATCTCACTTATGCTGTGTCACAATAAAAAAGACGTGTTTGCATGATTAATGCCTAAAGCTTACCGTATGCTTCCCAGTCAAAACAGTTTTTGTTCATTTTGGCCTTCAGCAGGTTTTTTGGGGGGCTGTTCATGCACATAAAGAAATGTCTTGAGGCAAGTCGAAGTTCGGTTGCCAAAGTCTACACCCCTTCGTCGGTGATTGGTCAACAGTACTACTCCTAGGAGTGGGAACATTAAGTGTTTTTTTTTCTTTTCTTTTTTTTCTTAGGGGGTAGATCAGCTTTAATATTGCATATAGATTGTAACTTCCATCGATGTAATTGTCTCCCTCACTTCCAATCCCCATATGTTTTATTCTTGCAAATATATATATACAGTGGGGAGAACAAGTATTTGATACACTGCCGATTTTGCAGGTTTTCCTACTTACAAAACATGTAGAGGTCTGTAATTTTTATCATAGGTACACTACAACTGAATCTAGAAAATCACATTGTATGATTTTTAAGTAATTAATTTGCATTTTATTGCATGACATAAGTATTTGATCACCTACCAACCAGTAAGAATTCCGGCTCTCACAGACCTGTTAGTTTTTCTTTAAGAAGCCCTCCTGTTCTCCACTCATTACCTGTATTAACTGCACCTGTTTGAACTCGTTACCTGTATAAAAGACACCTGTCCACACACTCAATCAAACAGACTCCAACCTCTCCACAATGGCCAAGACCAGAGAGCTGTGTAAGGACATCAGGGATAAAATTGTAGACCTGCACAAGGCTGGGATGGGCTACAGGACAATAGGCAAGCAGCTTGGTGAGAAGGCAACAACTGTTGGTGCAATTATTAGAAAATGGGAGAAGTTCAAGATGACGGTCAATCACCCTCGGTCTGGGGCTCCATGCAAGATCTCACCTCGTGGGGCATCAATGATCATGAGGAAGGTGAGGGATCAGCCCAGAACTACACGGCAGGACCTGGTCAATGACCTGATGAGAGCTGGGACCACAGTCTCAAAGAAAACAATTAGTAACACACTACGCCGTCATGGATTAAAATCCTGCAGCGCATGCAAGGTCCCCCTGCTCAAGCCAGCGCATGTCCAGGCCTGTCTGAAGTTTGCCAATGACCATCTGGATGATCCAGAGGAGGAATGGGAGAAGGTCATGTGATCTGATGAGACAAAAATAGAGCGTTTTGGTCTAAACTCCACTCGCCGTGTTTGTAGGAAGAAGAAGGATGAGTACAACCCCAAGAACACCATCCCAACTGTGAAGAATGGAGGTGGAAACATCATTCTTTGGGGATGCTTTTCTGCAAAGGGGACAGGACGACGGCACCGTATTGAGGGGAGGATGGATGGGGCCATGTATCGCGAGATCTTGGCCAACAACCTCCTTCCCTCAGTAAGAGCATTGAAGATGGGTCGTGGCTGGGTCTTCCAGCATGACAACGACCCGAAACACACAGCCAGGGCAATAATAATATAATAATAATAATAATAATAATAATAATAATAATAATAAGCCATTTAGCAGACGCTTTTATCCAAAGCGACTTACAGTCATGCGTGCATACATTTTTGTGTATGGGTGGTCCCGGGGATCGAACCCACTACCTTGGCGTTACAAGCGCCGTGCTCTACCAGCTGAGCTACAGAGGACCACAACAGAGGCAACTAAGGAGTGGCTCCGTAAGAAGCATCTCAAGGTCCTGGAGTGGCCTAGCCAGTCTCCAGACCTGAACCCAATAGAAAATATTTGGAGGGAGCTGAAAGTCCGTATTGTCCAGCGACAGCCCCGAAACCTGAAGGATCTGGAGAAGGTCTGTATGGAGGAGTGGGCCAAAATCCCTGCTGCAGTGTGTGCAAACCTGGTCAAGACCTACAGGAAACGTATGATCTCTGTAATTGCAAACAAAGGTTTCTGTACCAAATATTAAGTTCTGCTTTTCTGATGTATCAAATACTTATGTCATGCAAATTCATTACTTAAAAATCATACAATGTGATTTTCTGGATTTTTTCTGGAGTCTCTCACAGTTGAAGTGTACCTATGATAAAAATTACAGACCTCTACATGCTTTGTAAGTAGGAAAACCTGCAAAATCGGCAGTGTATCAAATACTTGTTCTCCCCACTGTATATATATATATATATATATATACATACATACATACATACATATATATATACATACACACACATATACATATCCTATTTTTCAATATATTTCCCTTTATTACTTTCCAACCCAACCACCCCTTCTCTAATTGGAGTAAACTAGTGAACAACAACGCTTAGGCCTCTACTTCCAGCTTATACATACTATATACATTTTATGGACACAGTCAATTTTACAATAATAAAATTTTGTTTGTTTTTACTCCAGAACTTCCTCTACCCTCAACCTCTCCGATCATTTTCATGATGTCCATCCGGTTTGCTTCTAAATGCCATATCTTTTTAACTGTGCTCTTTTACAAAAGCTCTCAACCTATAACCTATATACTTATTATGGACACAGTATGCTTTACATTATTCAAATCAAATCAAATCAAATTGTATTTGTCACATACACGAGTTTGCAGATGTTATAGCGGGTGTAGCGGAATGCTTGTGCTTCTAGCTCCGACAGTGCAGTAATATCTAACAAGTAATATCTAACCATTTTACAACATATACCCAATACACACAAATCTAGTAAGGAATGGAATTTAAGAAAATATACGTATATGGACAAGCAATGACAATGACAGAGCGGCATGGACTAAGATACAGTAGAATATTATAGAATAGAATGCAGTATATACACTGCTCAAAAAAAGAAAGGGAACACTTAAACAACACAATGTAACTCCAAGTCAATCACACTTCTGTGAAATCAAACTGTCCACTTAGGAAGCAACACTGATTGACAATAAATGTCACATGCTGTTGCGCAAATGGAATAGACAACAGGTGGAAATTATAGGCAATTAGCAAGACACCCCCAATAAAGAAGTGGTTCTGCAGGTGGTGACCACAGACCACTTCTCAGTTCCTATGCTTCCTGGCTGATGTTTTGGTCACTTTTGAATGCTGGCGGTGCTTTCACTCTAGTGGTAGCATGAGACGGAGTCTACAACCTACACAAGTGGCTCAGGTAGTGCAGCTCATCCAGGATGGCACATCAATGCGAGCTGTGGCAAGAAGGTTTGCTGTGTCTGTCAGCGTAGTGTCCAGAGCATGGAGGCGCTACCAGGAGACAGGCCAGTACATCAGGAGACGTGGAGGAGGCCGTAGGAGGGCAACAACCCAGCAGCAGGACCGCTACCTCCGCCTTTGTGCAAGGAGGAGCAGGAGGAGCACTGCCAGAGCCCTGCAAAATGACCTCCAGCAGGCCACAGATGTGCATGTGTCTGCTCAAACGGTCAGAAACAGACTCCATGAGGGTGGTATGAGGGCCCGACGTCCACAGGTGGGGGTTGTGCTTACAGCCCAACACCGTGCAGGACGTTTGGCATTTGCCAGAGAATGCCAAGATTGGCAAATTCGCCACTGGCGCCCTGTGCTCTTCACAGATGAAAGCAGGTTCACACTGAGCACGTGACAGACATGACAGAGTCTGGAGACGCCGTGGAGAACATTCTGCTGCCTGCAACATCCTCCAGCATGACCGGTTTGGCGGTGGGTCAGTCATGGTGTGGGATGGCATTTCTTTGGGGGGCCGCACAGCCCTCCATGTGCTCGCCAGAGGTAGCCTGACTGCCATTAGGTACCGAGATGAGATCCTCAGACCCCTTGTGAGACCATATGCTGGTGCGGTTGGCCCTGGGTTCCTCCTAATGCAAGACAATGCTAGACCTCATGTGGCTGGAGTGTGTCAGCAGTTCCTGCAAGAGGAAGGCATTGATGCTATGGACTGGCCCGCCCGTTCCCCAGACCTGAATCCAATTGAGCACATCTGGGACATCATGTCTCGCTCCATCCACCAACGCCACGTTGCACCACAGACTGTCCAGGAGTTGGCGGATGCTTTAGTCCAGGTCTGGGAGGAGATCCCTCAGGAGACCATCCGCCACCTCATCAGGAGCATGCCCAGGCATTGTAGGGAGGTCATACAGGCACGTGGAGGCCACACACACTACTGAGCCTCATTTTGACTTGTTTTAAGGACATTACATCAAAGTTGGATCAGCCTGTAGTGTGGTTTTCCACATTAATTTTGAGGGTGACTCCAAATCCAGACCTCCATGGGTTGATAAATTTGATTTCCATTGATAATTTTTGTGTGATTTTTGTTGTCAGCACATTCAACTATGTAATGAAAAAAGTATTTAATAAGATTATTTCATTCATTCAGATCTAGAATGTGTTGTTTAAGTGTTCCCTTTATTTGTTTGAGCAGTGTACATATGAGATGAGTAGTGCAAGATATGTAAACATTATTAAAGTGACTGTAAACATTATTAAAGTGACTAGTGTTCCATTTCTTAAAATGGCCAGTGATTTCAATAGGCAGCAGAAGCCTCTAATGTGCTAGTGATGGCTATTTAACAGTCTGATGGCATTGAGATAGAAGCTGTTTTTCATTCTCTCGGTCCCAGCTTTGATGCACCTGTACTGAACGCGCCTTCTGGATGATAGCGGGGTGAACAGGCAGTGCCTCGGGTGGTTGATGTCCTTGATGATCTTTTTGGCCTTCCTGTGACATCGGGTGCTGAATGTGTCTTGTAGGGCGGGTAGGTTGCCCCCGATAATGCGTTCGGCAGACCGCACCACCCTCTGGAGAGCCCTGCGGTTGCGGGCGGTGCAGTTGCCGTACCAGGTGGTGATACAGCCCGACAGGATGCTCTCAATTGTGCATCTGTAAAAGTTTGTGAGGGTTTTAGGTGCCAAGACGAATTTCTTCAAGAGGCTCTGTTGCGCCTTCTTTACCACACTGTCTGCGTGGGTGGACCATTTCAGTTTGTCGGTGATGTGTACGCCAAGGAACTTGAAGCTTTTCACCTTCTCCACAGCGGTCCCGTCGACGTGGATAGGGGGTGCACCCTCTTCTTTTTCCTGAAGTCCACGATCATCGCCTTTGTTTTGTTGACGTTGAGTGAGAAGTTATTTTCCTGGCACCACACTCCCAGAGCCCTCACCTCCTCCCTGTAGGTGGTCTCGTCATTGTTGGTAATCAAGGCTACTACTGTTGTGTCGTCTGCAAACTTGATGATTGAGTTGGAGGCGTGCTTGGCCACGCAGTCATGGGTGAACAGGGAGTACAGGAGGGGGCTGAGCACGCACCCTTGTGGGGCCCCAGTGTTGAGGATCAGCGAAGTGGAGATGTTGTTTCCTACATTCACCACCTGGGGGCGGCCCGTCAGAAAGTCCAGGACCCAGTTGCACAGGGCGGGGTTCAGACCCAGGGCCTCGAGCTTAATGATGAGCTTCGAGGGTACTATGGTGTTGAATGCTGAGCTGTAGTCAATGAACAGCATTCTTACATAGGTATTCCTCTTGTCCAGATGGGATAGGGCAGTGTGCAGTTTGATGGCGATTGCATCCTCTGTGGATCTATTGGGGCGGTAAGCAAATTGAAGTGGATCTAGGGTGACAGGTAAGGTAGAGGTGATATGATCCTTGACCAGTGGCGGCTCCTGAAAAAATTCTCAGGAGGGGCAATTTTTCTGATGATTTAGGTGACCTACACACATTTTAAAAAAGATATGTCCAGCAACAACATGAAGACAGGGGCAGCATATAAGTCAATACCAGAAGCATTTATTGACTGATCTGGGGAGATGGATTCCAGTTTCTGTGACAGATTATAAATAATCTCTGATGCCTTTGTTATATTAGCTTTTGGTTGAATGTACTGTCGTAGTAAATATATAATGTTATAGCTTGGTCTGACTAAAATCTTGTGCATGACCCATTTTGTGTTGGGCGTTTGTTTTCAATCAATGCTGTTCCTATCCTATAACAATGGACAAAAGAGTCCTATCTTGTCAGCCTTGTCAGCAGGTGGCCAAGGACAACACCCACGCCATAGGTCTCTCAGTTCTTCCAACTCACGAGTTCTTGCTCTGAGGACACACACACACACACACACACACACACACACACACATCATCACTGATAACACACACACACACACACATCATCACTGTTAAACACACACACACACACACACACAAAAATCCCCTCTCTTTAGGCTGAACATTTGAAGACAGAGAACCCGACTCAGAGCCAATGCAACAGTGGAGGGGACCTCGCCCAACTCATCAGGACCAATCAGAAGATCAGAACTACTAGATTCAACCTACATCATTTATTGTATAAAATGTCTGCACACAATGTTTTCGGGGCTCTCTTCAGATAGCTCCCTAAGAGTTTGACGAACGGGTCCGTGCACGCGATTCCAGATATCTTTACCTCTGAATAAACTGCCTTTATTATACCATATCCACCCTGTCCAAAGTCTCTACTTGGTCTCAGTTCTCCAGTAAACTTGTGATTATCAACAGTACACAACGGTAACAAACAATTGGGGGAACTCACGGGGCAGATAGTAAGGTCGCAGTGACACAGAAAGCAGTTCAATGTCGGGGGGTACAGAGTCGCTCTCTTACCAGGATCGCGATCCGCTCTGACCAGGGTGAAGCCGGCCGGCTCCACTTCTCTGTCCGGGACTCTGTCATCCAGCCAAGTCTCCCAGCTGTATTGGATTCCGCTGCCAGCAGCGTTTTCATTATTTAGTCAGTTCGTAGCGGGTATGTACACGATCAACAAGATCAGTCCAAAACCCACCACTGTAAAAATCCATGGTTGGCAGAATGTTTGTAAACTAAGTCTACAAATTAAAAACATAAAATAACGCCACACTGCAGGTCGCAACAGAGACGCTGCTAGCTGCTATTTTCTTAGTTACGTTCATGGTTACGTCACGTATGACGAAAGCGTAAGTGCAAGCCCACAGACACCCATAGAGAATGTATTGAAAGCTTTGAAATTTGAAAAAAATAGATTTTACATGACAGGCTATGAGAGACTTCTGGGCGATTTTCAACCTGACTGAAATCGCCCCAAAAACGGGCGGGGCCATTTGAAGCACGACTTTAGCCTGATTTGACATTTAGTGGCAGTCAGATCAGATTAGAACACTGATAACTAGTACTGTTGCCGTGATATAATTGATTAGAAAAAAATCCCTTCCTTTTCCCGTTTGGCAGTGCGTCGCCCATATCGCCCTATTGAACAGGCCGTCCCTGTCCTTGACTAGTCTCTCAAAGCACTTCATGATGACAGAGGTGAGTGCTACAGGGCGATAGTCATTTAGTTCAGTTACCTTTTCTTTCTTGGGTACAGGAACAATGGTGGCCATCTTGAAGCATGTGGGAACAGCAGGCTGGGAAGGGGAGAGATTGAATATGTCCCTAAACACACCAGCCAGCAGGTCTGCGCATGCTCTGAGGACGCGGCTAGGTTATGTGGTAATTGGTTATCTTGTTTTTATTTGTTGTTGTTAGTTGTTATTAGTCCCATCCTTCAACTTCATTCAACACCACCCATCTATCTCTTAACACCATCCATATCGGATTTCTATTTGCCATATATATTTTTTGCAGATATTTGGGAGATTATTTCCTTTTCAAATAACTGAAAGTGAGAGGTTGTAATCTGAATAAAGGGAAAAAGGCCATTTTTGAACATTGGGTGAGACAATCTTACTAATTTGCTAGAGAACCAGTTCGGATTTAAGTATAACGTTTGTATAACTGAAGCTTTTAGTGATAGGTCTAATGCTTTAATATTTAATAATTTCTGTCCTCCGAATTCATATTCATTATATAAATTGGCCCGTTTAATTTTGTCTGGCTTGCCGTTCCAAATAAAATGGAATATGTTTTTCTCATATAATTTCAAAAACTGTTCGCTAGGCGTAGGCAAGACCATAAGCAAATAGGTAAACTGGGATAATACTAAAGAGTTAATCAGGGTGATTTTTCCACAAATTGACAGGTATTTACCTTTCCATGGTAGCAAGATCTTATCTATTTTTACTAACTTTCTATTAAAATGTATTGGAGTGAGATCAATTATTTCATTTGGGATATGTATTCCGAGTATATCCACATTAAGTGTTTGTTGTCATTCAACGAGAGACAACTAGTTTTCATGCACATTCTTTCACATGAGAAATACTGCACCAAACATTTTAGCTAAATGTAAAATTGCGTAACTTAGACCTCCTCGTCAAAAACGTTAATGACAGATTTCTTGATTTATCTTAGATGAATTCATACTATTTTGAGGTCGTGTTTCTGGCTATGTTGTTGCTACAGTGGCTCAAGAGGGACAAATAACAGTAATATTGCCTCATATTTCTAGTTTTTCAAGCAAAGGTCTTTAGGGAGTATGAGAGCACAGCGGTCGCTTCGCCTATCCGAGTTCTGCTAGGAGCAAACCAAACCTATGTATGCGTACGCCTTAAGGAAATTAATTTCCATGTGTCCTGTCTGTGCTTGGAGTTTTAAAAAGTTAATCCAAAATAAGCTAGCAGTGTTATTAAAAGTCTTATTGAAACATTCAGTGAAAGTTTTAAGTAAGTTATTCAAAAACCTCCAGTGTTAATAAAACCTCCCAGGAAAACATTCAACGAACCAGAGTAAAACATTCTTAGAACCTCCCTGAAATCTAAAAAAAAACATTACCAGAACAGTACAAATGTTATCACACACACACACACACACTGCATATATAAACAGAGCTTGTATTTTTAATTAAAGCGATTCACAAGCTGTGTTTTGCTTCAAGTAGCATCAAGTACCCTTCAGAGGCCCCAAAGAGCCTGGTCACATGACTGAAGGAGATCCTCACTGTGAATGTGAAAAGCCTCTCTCCACTCCACACCCTTCTGCCTATTAACAATCCACTAGGAATGTCAACTATCATCACAATATAACAAAGCACAAACACAAACAAACAGCCTCTCCTCTTCACCTCAATAAAACACACTCAGGCCATACTCAGGCTGTGGTTGGCCAGCCCAGTCCATTAATCAGTAGCTCTGTGTGTGTCAGTGCATCTCCCTCTAAAAGCTGCATGTGTCCTACTTTACCAAGCTAAACCCTAAACAACCCGTCCATGTCTCATTTGCCATCTTACTTAATTCCCTAAATTGTCTGGATCCTGCCTTCTCCACGAACCCCCGAAGCATTAAGTGATTGAGGTCATTCCTCACAAATTAAAATTGATCTGTTAAAAATCGGCGAAGCCACAAGGACATAAAAAAATACATGTTTTTCTGACTGTGCTCTGAGTCGGAGCTGGAGGGGAGCGGGCGGCTTGGAATCGGCAGCTCTATGCTCTCTGAGCGAGCACCTCCTCAATTAGAGCTAAGCTCAGACATCAATAGGATCAGAGGAGAGTTTTGGCTGCTCCCCTTATCCTGCCCAGGGACACCATTGTGACAGGCTGCGTCGCAGACCGTTCCGCATGGAGACCAGGCAGAGGTCGCTTGTGGAGGCATTGTGGGGACAACCATTGTCAAATGCTCCTTTCCACCGGCAAGGCCATTGGAAAAGCTATCCATGAAAAGACATGGCTATCCATCTATTATAAAAGAAAGCTAAGGATTTTCTTCTCCGCCCGGGCATTGAATTACAGAGACACGCAGTATCAGTCAGTGAAAGTGTCCATAACTTAAGAGACAAGCTGCTGTCCCAGAATGGGGTCCCCCTGGGGTTTAGTAGAGGTCTGGCCCCTCTTCAACCCAACAGCTGAGTTTCATACCGCACCTTATAACCAGACAGCATAGCAATCGGATCTATCTCTTTAAACTCTCCCTCTGTAATCAACTCTAGGTTCCGCAGTCATGGAAATGCAGCTGATTCATGCACACAATTGTGTTGTGTTCATTTTCTTTTGATTGCATTTCCATTTAGAATGAGACCCAGCTAAACAGAATTAAATCCCATTGCTTGTTGGCGATCACCACATGCTGAAGCTGTTAGATCAGGTCAGAAATGGGACAGTGGCAGTGTACTCCATCGGAGTCCCGGTGGAATCAAGGCCACTTTTCTACAATAACTTTTCTACTTTGTCATAAGGAGTGTTTCTGGTCATCCTCTTTCCTGTAAAGGTGTACTGCAAGGTAGGGGCTAAAGAAAGGAGAGCCGAGTCTTCGCCCTTGGACATAAATAAGGGTTTTTGGGCATCTCCTTTCTCTGGATCTCATATATTCATAAAATGGCAAACCATTGAGTTTAGTCAGAAATGTCAGTAACCCGATTCATAACCCTCTTTTTTTTTAATCAATTTGTCTTAATGGAAAATACACATTCTCAAGTCAAGGACAAAAATGGTTAAACAGGTCTTAGGGTAACTTTAATTGCCCATTCAAATCGATTTATTTAACCTGAGGCTGTTATGGGCATGTGGTCCGTACAGTACAGCACTTGAACGATTGATCACAACGACACTCATACATCAAGAACATAAGCGAACACATCTATAAATCTAAGAATCTCGTTAAGCTTTGTATTGGAAGGAACTCATGGTGAATCCCATGGTTAACGAGACTTAATGTAGTGGTCTGTTGGGAACGTAATAATTGGAACATTTTGTGTAAGTGCAAACTTCCGCTATGATTCCACGTAGAACCAGAACGTCTTGTTTTTTAAGGTGCTGCTAACGCAACACACAAAGTCGTGCTGAAATGCAGCTGACTACAGTCTTTCTGTATCTGGAAGAGCTGGAGGGGAATCTCTTCAGGGAATACGGTAATTGGGGCATTTTGTGAACGGAGATAATGAGTCAACCTACTCTACTTCTCTCTCCTCCTCCTCCTCCTCCTAACTTAATCTGACTTTTTCTGCAAGTGGAGAAAAAACGGCAGGTATATGTGAGAGTCAGGAAGAGGGGAGAAAGCATGACAAGCTAGCAGATTTGGATGACTATCTGAGCAAGTAGTGGATGTGGGGGACTTTAAAGGTCCAATGCAGACGTTTTTATCATAATATGAAATCATTTCTGAGTAACAATTAAGTACCTTATTGTTTTCAATTAAAATGGTCAAAAAGAAACAAAAATTGCTTCTAAGCAAAGGGCAATTTTGCGAGTCACAACAGGTGTGTAAGAGAAGGTCACCTGACTCCTAACCCATTTAAAAAATAGAACAGGAAGGAATGGTAAATCATAACATGCTTTTAAGTGGCCAATGAAAAGGCATGCTTTGCTGATGCTACTGAGATGGTGCTCATGAATAATATGAGACTCATTATGATAACAAACATTACTGATGCCTTTCTCAATTATGCTTCAAGTCACCAAGGGGTCAAGTCCATGAAATTGGGAAAATCTCACCCCCTGCCCATTGTTGCTCTGCTCTGATAGTCCTCCCTTATGTTGAGCTTCAAACATTTACATATGGATAACTCTACACATTTATAGTTCAATATTCACAAAGGGCCACATTTCGCTTACGTTGGTATTCAAACATTCACACAGTGATTGAATCCAGTTTAACAAGAATCCCATCATGCCGGCCCCACATAAATAAGGGTTGGAGGGCTTTCAAAAAGAGCACACCAACCCACAAAACACAAACTTTGAATCCATTTTCCTCTCCACTAATTAGTCACTCCAACCAATAACACTTTTACTGCAATGGGCTATAAAAAGCGAGGGAAAGCCTTTTGTAGGATGGCATGGAAAGGGAATAAAAACAAGCCAAAATGTATTTTAAGCTAACTATATTTCATAAGTATGAGAAAAAAGGTCTACTTTCTTCTCTCCTTAAAGCAACCTTTGAGAAACAGGCTGTGCTTTTTGATCATAAGTGCGCAAGTGCTTTTTTCTTATCCATTCAAAATGGATTATGCAACCAAGTTACAATCCAGAGCGTTTTCTGCTCTAAAACTCTGGACCTAAAAGAAAACCATCAGATACAAATATATCCCTATTTTGTGTTTGAATGGTATTCAGTCTATTTGGGGCGATTGAATCCTGCTGAGTTGCGTGTTTAGGGGCCACGACTGACTACACCCGCTCCATCCGCCTGGCAGAATAACCAAAGTGGGACAAGGGCTGGTCTTGAGTTTGGGAACAATGGGGTAGTTCTGTGGTCCATGGAGGGGAGCGGAGAAGTAACGGGGAGCCAGGGTGAGACGTTGAGGGGCGATGGGAGTGCTTCCCCTTCTGAATGCCTGGCCAGCAGTAGACCCTCTAAGCAGCTCGCAGAGTGCTGGCCTAAAAGTAGCTCCACAAAGGCATTGAAACCCAAGACGCCTCTCCAAAGCTCACTTGATGAGGGAGGAAAAACAGATCAATTTCTCTGTCTAATGAGGACCCCAGTGCCAGTGCGTGCCAAACGTATTAAACCCCAACAAAAGAGCTGCGAAGGGCCAAGCTGTAAAAGTACTCTCGTCCTCAACAACAACCTCTTGCATGAAGAATGCAGCCACTTCAATGAATAGAAACTTGTTTCCCTTTTTGAAAACAGGAATCCTTGATGCAGAGGAACAGTACTGTTTGTATTTTCCCTAACTCCTTGATTGAATAGGTATGGAGATTAACATATGTCATTGGTGATATAAAGGATAAATAACAATTGTAATAATCCACTCAGGTCCACCCACTCTAAATTCCTCACCAATCACAAAAATGTAGCTATAAAGTTATAGGAAATGAGGTGTCTGAATGAACAATCAGACCGTGATGACCAGTTTCTCTGAAAGTTGGCTCTGAAAAAAGCAGTTATTTGGGTGTAATTGCAGTGGGAAATCAGGGAGAGTGATTAGTAACAACACAAAGTAAAGAAAACAACAGTTAATAAATAAATGGATCACTACAATGTTAAACTGAGAAATCTCCTCCTGAGATGAGAGTTTTCCATGAATTACTCACTATTAAAAGAAAGAACTCTACTGATACACTGTTCAGATCGTTTTCTAAATTGGCTGAACATAGTCAAAACATGAGGTTTGCTATGTCTGGTCCTCTGCACAAGATTGTCTCTAATCCTGTCAGGTGTGAATTTTGAACTCTCCCGTCAGATGACAGGGGAGTTGAGGTGAGACAGACGATCTGTATTTCATGTGTCTTTTTGATCCTCCCTGAATGTGCTCTGTTCACACATATGTGACCTTGGCCCAGACCCAAATACACCAGCCACACATGCTACCCACACAGGGAGCCCCAGACCAGCCCACCACAGCCCAGGCTGGCCTGTGACTCCCAGCACACGGTACATGTAGCATGCGGGCGGCATGAGCTAGCTTGTTTAACCAGGAACATGAGCTGTTTCCCTGGGCCGGGCTCTCTAATTAAACATGTCTACGGCCGTTAAACTCTCAGCAGCCATGTCTACACGGGACCACACTTTCTACAGGCTCTTTTGTGTGGAAAATTAATTTTAGCTCTGCGTCCTGTCGCCAATGCTGATGAGTTGGCCAGAAGATCCCATTAGACTGTGTTTTAACTGTAGCTAGTAGGGTGTGTTTATACAATAATAGCCCTAAATGGAGCGCGCAGTGGGAGCGGGTCGCTCCGTGTGTCAGTGACACTCCAAAAGACAATATCCTGTCCGAAGGCACTGCAGGTCAGTGACAGGGCTCTGTTATTGCTTATTGTTATTGTTTGCCTCTGGTGTCTGCCTCAGTGGTAGAGGTTACAGCGTTAAAGCCAAGCCCCATTTTGGGAAGGCGGGATCAAATGTGGCCGGGGGGAACCAGCAATGCTGATTGAAGCTGCCAATCAGAATCAAGCCCAGACAGGTCACGACCCCCACTGTTTATTTGTTTGAAGTTGGGTGTGTGCTGGGGTGGAATATCAGAGTGGGGAGGAGTGCACTGGAGGTCCTCTGAGGGATAGATGAGTGGGAGGTCTGAGAGGATGACATTCTATTATGAGGGGCTGCCTCTGGGAGAGGTAGAAGCCTCTCTCACGGGCCACGGCATTGGACCACTTGGATCCCAGAGGCAGTGGCATGAGGGTCATATGATCTAAATTCAAAGGTCTACAGGAAACCCTGTCCTATCCGACCCTAGTCCCTTGGCATTACCCCAGGAGCAATAACTCCCTGGATCAAGAGACTTACCACGACCACCACTCCAGTGAATTAGCTCAATTGCACACAGCAGATGGAAGTGAACACTCTCCCCCCTCCTCACTCTCTTAAATTAGATTCACCTGCTGTAAGGCGCTGCAATCCATTGTAGTACAGCTACCGCCTCTGTTTGGTGGGAGGGCCGGTACCTCTCTTAAAACCAAATCCCTTCATCTTCTCTGTGGGCCCGTCAGGAAATATTGGATGTGGCCGCGCTCTCGCTGGACAGGAAGTGAAGAGATAGGGCCACATTGACTGTGTGACTCTACCAAATAGCTGCACCACATCAACCCACTGAACACCAATACAATACAGGGTTAGGGGAGAGAGGAGACTGGAGAGTGGGCTGTGAATAGATACAAAAGCATTTAAATGTGCCACACTAACCAGAAAAGGACTGGAGATTGTTGGTGATACAAATAAGGAAAGGTACTTATGTGTTCCTTTATAAATAGATTGAATGCCTCACGAGCAAGGACGGAAGTCTGATAAGGGGCACATTGTCAGACTGACCTCCAGAGTCCATAGAAATTAAAACCTTCTCGCGTGGAGAGCTAGCGTGCAACAACAACGTACACATACACACACACACACTCACACTCACACCCACACCCACACACACCCCTCTCCAGTTATTACATTCCACCATGCCAATGTAACAGGTGTAAAATATACTTGATGTATTTCACCGAAAATCCCTCATATTTATTTTCATGTATTATTTTAAGGTTATTTTTAGATGTATTACACAACTTTCAAGAGTGAACTATTTTATTGTATTTATTTTCTAAATTGTGTTGATGTTGTGATGTCATCAACGGGAGCCATGCTTTTACTCCTCAGTTTGCTCAAAGCGTGACGAGGAGAGGCATGTGTTTATGTATGCTCCGGTCTTTTGGATGCAAATGTTCACAAATGCAAAAATTATATCATCATTGATTTAGTGTTGTTGCACTACTGTTGGTAGGAATATATACTGCATTAGCGTGAATGGGGATAATTTTCGAGTGCAACTTTGATTGCAACTTTTCAAGGCTAGCCCAGCTACTGTTAGCTTTGGGTGCGGGAGACAGTCTCTTTCAGGTACAGACAGCGTGAGTTTTTTGTCTTTTATCAGGCAAATATACTTGTGTATGAGAGTCCAGACGGCAGCATTAACGTTTACCATGCATTTGTATCTATTCCATGCAGGTATGTTGTGAAATGTGACGTTTTTGTATTTCATGTTTAATGTGCCGAGTTAGCTGTCGTTAGTTTTGTTACCTGTCCGGTCATGTCAGAAATGGCGTTGTTGCCTCATTAGTATGCCTCGGGTATAATAGTACAATAGTACACTCAAATAAATATTTAGCACTTATTAGCAAATTATTAGTGTATTGGTGTACAACGTTTATAAAATGAAATGTGAGTCTTTTGAAAATACTAACATGTACATTTTGTACAATGCATTTTTTGTTGATGTGAGTTTGCTCAAAGTGTGATGAGGAGAGGCAAATATACTTGTGTATGAGAGTCCAGACGGCAGCATTAACATTTGCCTTGTATTTGTATCCATTCCATGCAGTCATTAAAAGAGAGACAACCGACTGGCTGCAATATGACACGGTTATTCAGGGAAATGTCTGGATGAGCGGGTCTTCCCAGGGGCTGGAACCACAGAGGACGGAAGGGGTTGTGTTTTGTGCGGACAATGGCTGTCCTGCACTGCTCCTTTGGGGGAGAGGAGTCCATAGAAAGGTGGTTCTGTCTCTGCATGTGAACAGCCCAGCGTTGGAGCAGACAGCTGCAGACGCGAGGCGTGTGGGAAATGAGCCCCCTCCACTGCCCGATTCGCTCGGCCAGGCAAACCCCCACAGTCCCCATCTCTCTCCCTCCCTCTTTTTACATTTACATTTTAGTCATTTAGCAGACGCTCTTATCCAGAGCGACTTACAGTTAGTGAGTGCATACATTTTCATACTGCCCCCGCGTGGGAAACGAACCCACAACCCTGTCGTTGCAAGCGCCATGCTCTACCAACTGAGCTTTCTCTCCCTATCTCCCTCAGCTCGGCCAGCATTCCAGCATTCGCGAGGGGAAAAGAGAGAGAGACAGAGACAGAGAGATAGAAAGAGAGAGAACTAACAAATTCAGCCCCAATCAAAAGGGAAACACAAAAGCATCCATGTCCAGCTGAGACCTTGGGGGAATTTGTTCTCTCCAACAAACACTCCAGCGTTCCAAACGGCTCACATTGGCCAATTAGGCTGAGAGGATTACTCTTCCCTGACCGTTCTCTCTCTCTGCCATATGGACATTAATGTCCTCAAGGGACACACTCATAATGTCCTAGAAGAACAGCAGAAATGAGGAAGAGAGAAACAGAGCGAGAGAGAGAGAGAGAAAGAGAGAGTGAAGAGAGAGAACGAGAGAGAAAGAGTAAAGAGAGAGAGAGAGAGAGAGAGAGAGAGAGAGAGAGAGAGAGAGAGAGAGAGAGAGAGAGAGAGAGAGAGAGAGAGAGAGAGAGCGATAGAGAGAGACTACATGCATTTGTAATGAGAACAATGTTCTATAGTATCTAACCGTGTGACTTTCATATAAATGTGGATGCAATGGCTAGGGAAATTACATATGTCTGTGCATTTGCTTCTGTATGTGTGTGACTAAGTGGTAAAAAGGTTGGTTGGCTGCGTGCGTCAAAGTTGGGCGCTCCTATAAAACACTTGAGATATGCACACACAAGAAGCAAGAAGGTAGCGTCCTGGTAGCACCACACAGCATATCACATTACACCGATTTCTTAAAGCGAGAGAGAGAACAAGATAGAGTAAGTGAGATAGAGTAAGAGGGATGGAGCCAGACTAAGGTGTAACTGTGTTATACAAGCATTCACTTCTCTCCCTCCCATTGTCATATCGCATTCTGAGTAGGAACATGGGCAGGAATATGCTGAATGTTTAGGCTCCGACCAGCTCAGTTCTCTCTCAGACACAACAGCAGACAGACAGGCCTCCAGTGGTGCTCATCAGACAATAGAGAAAGAGAGAGAAAGCCTGGAGCTGATGAAGCGCCTGCCTCTCTTTATCTCTCTCTCTTTCTCTCTCGCTCTCTCTCTTTCTCGCTCTCTCTCTCCCACTTGCTCTCTCTCGGAGAGAGGAGAAGGTATGTACCACGGGAGAAACACAATAACAGGTCAATTAGGCCCCACTCTGCATGGCAATCAGACCGCAAGCACGCCAGTCTGAAATTGCACCCTGAGTTTGGTGTGAAGATGAAGCCTGATAGCTCACTCTGCTGAAGGGAGGGTTTTTCTGTTCACAAAGCAGGGACTCTGCCGGTGGTTTTGATGTGGCACAGAGGTTCATGTCACACAGTAAAGTCGAGCGCTTTTGACACATCTTAAATCACTTTGGAAAGAAAAGTGTTTGGTGATGAGAGCCAGATCTGTGATCTGTGAGGCCCTGGTTATGTGACATCATCTGGTTATGTGACATCATCAGTCAGAGACCAGCAGGCTGAGCTTATGGGGAAACAAAAGGAGACAGAGCCCAATTGGCTGTAACACCCCTTCCCTCTGCTCCCCCCCCTCCCCTCCTCTCACATCTCCCCTAATCAGAAACACACACTGAGGGTGAGAGGTCACGAGTTCATCTGGGGTGACCCCATGGAAAATTAGTTCCATTTCTCTCATGCCTATATTTCCCTGGAAATACACTGAAATATATTATTCAGAGTCCTGGGGAAACCTTCCTTCCTGTCTCAATGTTTATTTATTTTTTACATAAATGGAAAGTTATCACATCCTCCCATGTTCTGTAAATGTTTCATTACTCTAGAGCCTATCGAGGTCATGTATGTTTCATTACTCTAGAACCTATCGAGGTCATGTATGTTTCATTTCCAATCAAAGAAAACCCGAAATCCACTTTTCCTCAGCAACAACCCTTTATGGTAAAGCAGAAAACAAGAGGAAACCCACAGAACTATTTACAGTATATGGGGAAACCCTCTACATCCTCATCCCTTTTAGCTGGTGTCTCCAAAACCCTCGTACCAAGGATCCCAGAAAAACCCACCAATAGGGATGGCTGGCTCTGGTCACAGTGACTCTTCAGTCCACTGGACCCTCTGATTCACATGTCCCCATGTCACAGGGAAAGTGTCAGCGTGTCATCGTCCAGCAGAGAAGAGAGGCCACAGAGACACATGTAGCAACACACAATACAATGTGGACACTCATAAACCAATTGTGAATCATCGCTTAGAAGTTCACAAGTGCATTTAGTTTACAAAGGAGTGAAGCAGGATGTTCCATCACTATGTCCTGAATGAGATGCATTCTGTAATCTCTGATTTAGAGACTCAGACTTACCATTGCTTTCTACTGCAATGTTAGAATCATTGTCAAAGAATCATATAACTGTGGGTTACTTTAGGTGAAAGACTATGAACAGACTATTGAATGCAACTTAATGAATAGAATATGGACTTAGTATTGTGGATACACAATACAGTGTCATAATGACGCACAACATCAACAACACACGCACATCCAGTCTTCTTCACCCTAACTCAAGGTGACTGCAGAAAGTAAAAAGAAAAAACATGTTCTGTATCACAATTTCTCCATTAGAAAACTCCCCTAGGCAACAGAAATATTTGTGCATTTACATAAATATTATTATAGATACATAAATAGTTTGAACCAACAGAGTCCACCCTCATACAGGGGGTAGGTAAAGGGGAAAGTGGGGAGGGGAGGGGAGGGGAGGGAAGGGGAGGGGAGGGGAGGTATGTGAAGAAGATTGTTTTAGGAGGGGGCTGAAAGGTGTGCTACACAGGTGCTTAAAAAAAAGATTATAATTCCTAATTCTATGGCTGTGGCAGCCAGTCCATGGTGGAGTCAGACACATTCTAGAGAAGAGAAGCTCCAAAAGCATGGTAGCACATCCCTCTCTCTCTCTCCAGCTCCTCCCCCTACCCCCCCTCCCTCTCCAGCTTCTCTTCATCTCCAGCCTCTCTCTCCGTCTCCAGCCTCTCTCTCCGTCTCCAGCCTCTCTCTCCGACTCCAGCCTCTCTCTCCGTCTCCAGCCTCTCTCTCCGTCTCCAGCCTCTCTCTCCGTCTCCAGCCTATCTCTCCGTCTCCAGCCTCTCTCTCCGTCTCCAGCCTCTCTCTCCGTCTCCAGCCTCTCTCTCCGTCTCCACCCTCTCTCTCCGTCTCCAGCCTCTCTCTTCGTCTCCAGCCTCTCTCTCCGTCTCCAGCCTCTCTCTCCGTCTCCAGCCTCTCTCTCCGACTCCAGCCTCTCTCTCCGTCTCCAGCCTCTCTCTCCGTCTCCAGCCTCTCTCTCCGTCTCCAGCCTCTCTCTCCGTCTCCAGCCTCTCTCTCCGTCTCCAGCCTCTCTCTCTGTCTCCAGCTTCTCTCTCCGTCTCCACCCTCTCTCTCCGTCTCCAGCCTCTCTCTTCGTCTCCAGCCTCTCTCTCCGTCTCCACCCTCTCTCTCCGTCTCCAGCCTCTCTCTTCGTCTCCAGCCTCTCTCTCCGTCTCCAGCCTCTCTCTCCGTCTCCAGCCTCTCTCTCCGTCTCCAGCCTCTCTCTCCGTCTCCAGCCTCTCTCTCTCGTCCCCAGGTCCCTGTGATCATTTCACTTGCAAGTGATCACTGAATAATTTCTCTTCAGCGGCTTTGATAACATATTATTTCTCTTGTCCCCCTCCCCTGAACCACAGCGTACTCATACGAGCCAATGAGTCAGTCAGAGCAGAGCAGGGGCCTTGACATGACCTCACAAAAGTTTAGCAACAAAAATAAACTCACTTTGATAAACATTAAGGGACTACAACCCAATTCAATGCAACCCAGAGGAGACGCCAAATGAAAGCGATGAACATCTGAGTTTTTTTTTAAGTTTTCCAAATTCTTGTTTATTTAGATCTTTGGAGAAAAAAGGTAAAAAGTTCTGAAAAGTAGCCTAAGTTATTGCATTCAAGTTGAAAGTCAAAACTCCAGTTATCACGCTAGCTGTTTGCTGTTACAATGATTATATGTAACACACACACATACACATTAGATTGCCATCCTCTAAGTTGACCTAGCATTGAAGGATATCAAATCTCTAACACCCTGAGGTATCAATCAACAAACCGATCAGTAGAATAATCACATCAAGCTTTGGCTTCCTGCGGGAGGGAAACAGTCCTCATCCTCAAGGCAGCTTTGAACCGGACTGAGGGACGTGTCCTGATCACTAACCAGGCTAGATGCATGATCTCCAAACTCAGGGCTCCTTGAGCATGGACAATAACAGAGTGAGTTAGTTAAGACCATAGCAGAGAGTTATTGAGGAGTCCTGCTCCCTGCCTTCTGATAGGCACACAGGACAGACACTGTGTACTGATGGTCAATGATCTGACTCAGTTGCCCTACCACCAGGCTCAGGCCATTCATTCTCTATATCTCAGAGACACACATGCACTCGCACACACACATGCTCGCATACACGCAAGTTCACACACACAGAATTTTTTTCTTGTTTTTTTTATTACGGATAGCAAGGGGCACATTTCAACACTCAGACATAATTTACAAATGAAGCATTTGTGTTTAGTGAGTCCGCCAGATCAGAGGCATTAGGGATGTTTTCTTGATAAGTGAGTGATTTGTCCTGCTAAGCATTCAAAATGTAACGAGTACTTTTGTGTGTCAGGGAAAATGTAATGGAGTAAAAGTAAAAGTAAATATAAATAGTAAGGTAAAGTACAGACGACAAGTAGTACATCAAAGTATTTTTACTTAGTTACTTTACACCACTGTTCAGATCCCAGGAGCAGGGATCTTATGTCCTAATCCTTTAGTGGCTTCTCATTAGTTGACTGTAATATGTCTAAAGCTAGAATGTATGTCCAGTGCTGCCATTTCTTCAAATGACTGACCGGAGTGGATGAAAGAGGACACAGAGAAAGTACACCAAATCCTTGGTTTTGGGAAGAACAGTACTACTAACCCAGCCTAGCCTCAGTCTGTTTGTACTATCATGCCAACTCCTTGTCACCTATTGTCATGCCAACTAGTCACTCATTGTCATTCCAACACCTTGTTACTTATTGTCATGGAAACTTGTCTCTCATTGTCGTTCCAACACCTTGTTACTTATTGTCATGCCAACTAGTCACTCATTGTTATGCAAATCTGGGACCAGGCTACATAGAACCCATTTAGGTGTATGTGACATCCTGCATCACCATAGCTACCATCACCATACTCCCCATCCCTACCAGGTTCATTCAAGCAATCCCAGGCTCCATTGCAGCAGCAGTAGTTCATTTCCAGCAGAAATACAGCAAAAATACCCAGACATCAGTGGTGTAGTCGTGGTGCATGGCGAAGTGGGTATACTTTAATTTGGCAAAATGAAAGGCGCCCTGTGTGAAAAATTATATGAGAAACAGATGTAGGTTACTCTGAATGACCTAAAATCATGGTAATGCGAAATACATCCACCATGATATCAATAATTAAATCATAGGCCTAGCCCTTATGGCTGATATGTTAGGCTAATGGACCAGATAAGCGCGGAGGTAAGAAAAGGAACAGATTTCTGTGATAGTGCGTTACTAGTGAACGGGAGTTCCTAAACTTCACAGCAGCTGAAGGCTTGGATGCTAGTCGCTGCTGATTCATCTCTGTATTGTACATTTTGCTAGATGAGATTTATGGGTTACAAAAAAAGGCCTAGGCAACATTCAATTCCATACACCATGGTTTCTACATATTTCTACCCTAATATTAATATTATTGTATAACTTTTCTAGGCTGTAGTCTTTGCCAAATGATTTCTGTAAGCTTAGGCTATTTTGTCTATAGAGGAAATGGTGATTGCTACCAGATGGAGTCAGGGCCGTGGCCTAATCCTCATAGCCTGTCCCTAAAGCTCTTCTATCGAAGAAGCAAACTAACGAGGCTAGTCTATACTGTGGAACTCATGGGAATAAATGCACAATTCTCGTTGTGAATGCGTATATCAGGAGTCAGAGAACGGAGCAGAGTGCAGAACTGTCCTTTGCTGAAATCTTTGATCGGACCTTTGCGGGCTCAGCCGGCGCCGGCCAAGCCACATTACCTGCACGTGGTGCTGAATAATATAGGCCTATGTTATACACTGCTCAAAAAAAATAAAGGGAACACTTAAACTAAACATCCTAGATCTGAATGAATGAAATAATATTATTAAATACTTTTTTATTTACATGGTTGAATGTGCTGACAACAAAATCACACAAAAATTATCAATGGAAATCAAATGTATCAACCCATGGAGGTCTGGATTTGGAGTCACCCTCAAAATTAAAATGGAAAACCACACTACAGGCTGATCCAACTTTGATGTAATGTCCTTAAAACAAGTCAAAATGAGGCTCAGTAGTGTGTGTGGCCTCCACGTGCCTGTATGACCTCCCCACAACACCTGGGCATGCTCCTGATGAGGTGGCGGATGGTCTCCTGAGGGATCTCCTCCCAGACCTGGACTAAAGCATCCGCCAACTCCTGGACAGTCTGTGGTGCAATGTGGCGTTGGTGGATGGAGCGAGACATGATGTCCCAGATGTGCTCAATTGGATTCAGGTCTGGGGAACGGGCGGGCCAGTCCATAGCATCGATGCCTTCCTCTTGCAGGAACTGCTGACACACTCCAGCCACATGAGGTCTAGCATTGTCTTGCATTAGGAGGAACCCAGGGCCAACCGCACCAGCATATGGTCTCACAAGGGGTCTGAGGATCTCATCTCGGTCCCTAATGGCAGTCAGGCTACCTCTGGCGAGCACATGGAGGGCTGTGCGGCCCCCCAAAGAAATGCCACCCCACACCATGACTGACCCACCGCCAAACCGGTCATGCTGGAGGATGTTGCAGGCAGCAGAACGTTCTCCACGGCGTCTCCAGACTCTGTCACGTCTGTCACATGTGCTCAGTGTGTACCTGCTTTAATCTGTGAAGAGCACAGGGCGCAAATGCCAAACGTCCTGCACGGTGTTGGGCTGTAAGCACAACCCCCACCTGTGGACGTCGGGCCCTCATACCACGCACAACCCCCACCTGTGGACGTCGGGCCCTCATACCACCCTCATGGAGTCTGTTTCTGACCGTTTGAGCAGACACATGCACATTTGTGGCCTGCTGGAGGTCATTTTGCAGGGCTCTGGCAGTGCTCCTCCTGCTCCTCCTTGCACAAAGGCGGAGGTAGCGGTCCTGCTGCTGGGTTGTTGCCCTCCTACGGCCTCCTCCACGTCTCCTGATGTACTGGCCTGTCTCCTGGTAGCGCCTCCATGCTCTGGACACTACACTGACAGACACAGCAAACCTTCTTGCCACAGCTCGCATTGATGTGCCATCCTGGGTGAGCTGCACTACCTGAGCCACTTGTGTGGGTTGTAGACTCCGTCTCATGCTACCACTAGAGTGAAAGCACCGCCAGCATTCAGAAGTGACCAAAACATCAGCCAGGAAGCATAGGAACTGAGAAGTGGTCTGTGGTCACCAGCTGCAGAACCACTTCTTTATTGGGGGTGTCTTGCTAATTGCCTATAATTTCCACCTGTTGTCTATTCCATTTGCACAACAGCATGTGAAATGTATTGTCAATCAGTGTTGCTTCCTAAGTGGACAGTTTGATTTCACAGAAGTGTGATTGACTTGCATTGTGTTGTTTAAGTGTTCCCTTAATTTTTTTGAGCAGTGTAGTTTAAAACCCACATTGCCAAATATTTCACATGATTTGTGTTTGTGTAGGCTACTTTGTGCATGATTTCTCTATTGTACTACATAATTGATACGGCGTATACCTCCACTACACTACATCGATACACATCAGTGGGGATTAGAAAGTGTACTGTAAGAATGTTCTGTAATTTCAACAGTAAAACACTGTAGAATGCACAGTAAAATACAATAAATGTGTTTTACAGCATTAATGCTGCAGATTGCACTGCATTATGGATAAAATGCAGAAAAATATTATTATTAACTGTAATTGGAAGCCTCCTGTACAAATTACTCTAACATACTGTATTTCTTTATAGTAAAATCTTATGCCTACTGTAGATTCAAATGATCAGTTTCAGGCGCCAACCTCATGCTTTCGGGTGAGACACTTGAAGCTCAGACAATTTTAGTAAATATCTTTGTGAAGAGGAAGAATGTACAAAAAGTGCTGTAATTTCTAAACGGTTCACCCGATATGAATGACAATACCCTCAAATTAAAGCTGACAGTCCGCACTTTAACATCATAGTCATTGTATCATTTCAAATCGAAAGTGCTGGAGTACAAAGCCAAAACAACAACAAATGTGTCACTGTCCCAATACTGTTTGAGCTCACTGTAGTACTGTAAAATATATTACAGCATCTCTGCTGTAAAGCAAAATGACAGTATTAGGTTGGTAACTCTGGTGCCAGTGTAATGCTGTAAATGTAGAGGGAAAAGTTTTACAGTGTTAGTATATGCAATGCCCACTGAAAAAAAGTGGGTATATGGCGTATACCTGCATATAACCTCCACTACACCACTGCCCAACATATTTACGTGAGAATTTGTGCAATAACACATAACACAGGATAACTGTGCCCCAGAAAACACAACAAGCCTGTTATTATTGCCAAGTAGGCAGCGCAAGTGTGCAACTAAACAACCGCTGACAACAACACCACTGACAAAACAGGCCGACTGTCAGAGTCCGACAGTAAACAAACATGATGAAATAGACATGTTGTGTATCACCTACATATTCAGAGAGAGAGAGAGAGAGAGAGAGAGAGAGAGAGAGAGAGAGAGAGAGAGAGAGAGAGAGAGAGAAAGATATTCTACAGCAGCAGACAAGTGCAGTGATAAAATTGGGAAAATTATACTGTCTCAAAAGAATGGATGAAGTGTTCAGTCTGACAGTCCATCTTAATGAAATAATCAACATATTATTAGATCAGATTGACCACTCCCACTGAAAGAAGCGATCTACAATAGGCCTACAGGCACAACAGGTGGATTCAGGACCATGGTCAGCGCATCGGCCAGACACAAGCTCGGCACTGGATTGGAATACGCACAAACAGCTTATTGCACTATTGCACAAAGAAGCAAGGAAGAATAGAAAGCTCTGAAAGTGTTTACATTAAGGCCAAAAGTGCACACTTTTTGCCATTTGAAAACAGCCACACAAAATACAATACAAACACTTTAGGCCTATATCTGGAACTGTACTGCGGGTATGAACTGAATAGCTCACTTTGAATAAGCAAACGATTCTGTATAGGCATTCAGGCATGAAGACATTAAATCACTATACATAATACCACTGCAGGTATGAATACAGTAGCTCAGTTTGAATCAAACACATATAGGCCTGGCCTACCAAAGCATGCATTAAAACATTAGGCTAAATCATAAATAAACAGTATTCAGGCTTACC
>NC_059206.1:33432849-33462619 GCF_020615455.1 Coregonus clupeaformis | reverse complement strand
TAATGTCATTATTTCATAATGCATTTCATGTTTAAAAAAGTAACCATAAATCGAAAACCGTGATAATTTTTTAAATAATTGAACCGAAACCGAACCAACCTCAAAAAGCACTAATCGCTCAGCACTAGCTGGTAGCCATTTGTTGTCCCATATCTGGAGGCGATTTCTCTGTAGAGGGGAAGCAGGGTAGGAAAACAAACTGCCACCTTGTCTGTGTCCCAGGAGAGTGTCAGCAGCAGCCAAGCTCATAACCTTCAAGAGCCAGCCAAAGGAAAGAGATCATTGAAATGCCTGTCTTTATAGACATTCACTTTTTTCATCCTCCTAATTATTCACCCTCCTCATTTTTCAGGGTTGTGTTTGGGTGTGTGTATTGTGTCAAGGCTGGGGTCAATTTGAATTGAAGGCAGTCAATTCAGGAAGTGATTTTAATTTAAAATTAGAAAAATTAGAAATAAATTGCTTCGACTTGAGAAGTCATTGAAAATAGTAGGGCTGTGACGATACCAGTATCGCAAAACATTTTCCATGACAAAAATGAAAACACGAAGCAGACCAAACTCTGCTGTATGTAAGATATTGTATGCTATAGTTTGGAAAATAAATACTCTGGATGACAGCATAATGAAGTTTGTTTCCAACATTAGGGCTCTTTTCCTAAAGAAGTTAAATCCGCTTCATGTTTTGTTTGCTTGCCACGATACTAACAAGTATCGCGATACATCTATCATCCCAGCCCTAGAAAATAGATGATACACAGTTTTTTCACATTTTGAATTGTTATTTAATTATACTTCCTGAATTGACAGCCTTCAATTCGAATTGACCCCAGCCCTGGTATGTCTTAGTACGGATTGTGAAATCCAGTGTGTGTGTGTGTGTGTGTGTGAGCCCAGTATGTGTGTGTGAAGCGGGTAGACTAGATGAGATGAAGCAGGCAGTGTGTGTGTGTGGTGTGTGTCTGGCGGGCTCTGATGATTGCATGCGTTTGATCAGGGAGGCTGGAGCCATTAGGGCTGTTTGAGTGCTGGATTCAGGTAATTGATGCTGGTCTGCTTCAGGTCACATAGGGCTCTGGTCAAAAGTAGTGCTCTAAATAGGGAATACTAGGGTGCCATTTGGGATTCAACCTATGACACTGCTATGGTGTGGGTAATGGTGTAAGCTATATATTACAATACTACAATCATTACACCTGTGTTATAACATGATCTCTGGATTTTTCCTTCAATACACTACTCTCTGGCTCCTACACACAGTTTACAACCATTCCAAACAGGAGGAACAAAACCCACTAACTGTTCTCTGTGGTAACCCAGGCAACAGACCCCAGGAGACAGCGGCTAACAAATCTGTAAGCACCATTTAAAAAGGCCCAAGCGTATGTCACACTGGTAGAACAGGGGAAGGGAGTGATTGCTCTGAGCAGCTGATATTGGGGCCTGTGTTTGCCAGGAGATTAAGGTAGATTTGGCCCTGTGCTTTGTGCCTAGTCTGTGTTTGCTGATGATAAGACCATTCACTGCTGCTACTGCCTCCCTGCCAGGGCTAGGTGCTGGGGCTAGTGGCTAGTGGCTGGGAATGGTGCTGAAGCTGGTGACTATCCTTCACGGCCGGCCCGCTCATTAGGCAGAATTAGGCAGCCACTTATGGCGGCAGATTGACGAGGGCAGCATTTTCTGAGCTAAACTGACCAAGACGCACCTCCAACAACAACACATAAAACCTCACATAATTCTGCCCAAAAACAATGACAATTTCTCTCAACCAGTGGCATATGTGACCGACCGGCTCGATTCGGTCTTATGTAGCAAAATTTGAAGTAGTGTTTTTTACATTGGATAAAAGTAGAGACTCAGAGCTAGAAAATGTTATATCATACACTACAGTTGAGGAACAATGGGAAAGTAATTCTGCTTTGAAAGTTGATAAATTTGTAACCCCACTTTTGAGAAAATGTCCCTTGAATGTTTTGGTACACCTACTGGAGAGCTCTTTTCTACACTCATTCAGCATCGTTCACACCCTCTTAAGCCCCACCCATCTCATTAAGGATTCACGACATCAGCAGCCTCGTGGTCAAAAATAGCATAACTGGTGTATTTTAACAACAATAAACCCATCCATTTAAAAATGAATTTATTATATGTCAATCTAGCAAACCAGGCAACTAAAAGCAACTTTCTAAACAATATTTTGGTTTGTTTTTAGCTTGTTAGCTAGCTAGCTAACGTTAAGTTAGCTGGCTTGCCAGTTCAAATAATGACCATATCATATAGCTGACAACGTCTTAACTTTAGCTAATTTGTATTCATTATTACAGGAAAATAAACTCACAACAAGATTATTATTTACAAGTTAATGGCAAGCTAATTACAGAAAAGCTTACTGTTGTGAGTGTGACAAAATTTAAGCTAGCTAACAGTATGCTTTCATTTGCAATGGAAACGACTTTCTGACAAAATTAGAAACTTATCATATCTGAAAATGTAGCTAACTAGACTCTCTTACTCGTATACATGGATGAACGCTTCTCCCTCTCTGTCATGGATGCTGTGGTTGCCCTTAGTTTGAAGATTTAATCCGGAGACAGGTGTTTTATACAACACAACAGCCTTCTGTGTTCTCTTTAGTGACTCCCTCCGCATTTGCAATCAAACGCTTGAATTTTTTCCATCTCCTTAGCTATCATACTCTGCTTCCAACAGGCATTCCGCTAATTTCAAAACTCAGTCCTCCAGAAAGTGAAGAGCCTTAGGAACACGTTTGCAGTTCTTAGTGATATCTTTTTTTTAACGCTGCGTTAGAAAGGATTACCTACACATACTGAGCAGCTCATGTTAGCTATAGACAGAAGCGTGCTACATGGCATACCAATCCGAACTCATCTCAGTATGTCCAGCCCATCCATTATCTCAGCCAATCATGGCTAGTGGGACGGTTCCTGTCTTTTTCCGTGGCTAAACCAACTAGGCTGGTAATTTAACAGTTTTATTCATATTTACAGATGGCGTACAAGTTTGTTATTAAAGCACATGAAAGTTCACATGTTCCAGAAGGCATTTCTACCAAAAAAGGCATTTAGATTTTTAAAAACAACGTTACTTTCAAATTCCTCTCCTGTGAACTAGTGACTGGCGACATACGCCTAGTTTCGTGAAACAAGTCATATATGGGCTTTTTAGGTGAGCGCTGATGCCGCCCTGTGATAAACAGTGCCCACTTTGTCAAAGGCAGGGGTGCAAAATATTTTGCTTGTTCATCCCCAGCGCGCCTCTCCAGGGTGCTGTTGGAGAGACGCATTGCTGGGGCGCTCCACCAACGTTTCGTCAAAACAATCTACAGGCTGGAGTTAAAATGTATGACAATGTCATGAGACAGACACTTTTTACATCATGCAGGATTCTCCGATCAAATAGCCTAACTTAAATGGCATCCCCAAAAAAAATAATGCGCTGTCATGTTAGCAAACAACATATTCTAAAAACAGGTCAAAGTAAAATGGACAATATGGAATGGACAATCACAACTGTTGTCCAGGAGTTTCACCCCATTGTCATGATCAGTGGTTTCAAGTTTGTATCCATAAATGTTTGACAAGCTGATCATAGCGAAAAATCTAATACTTCTGTGTTAACACATTGCAAATAGGCTCACAATAACTCCTGATAAAGTTGGGTAGCTGATATTCAGAGCTTAAATAGCCAAATTAATTAGTCACAGGAATCAGGACTAATAAAGCCAATGCAACGGCCTATTTTACAAATGGTGGGCCTACCACATGGATAGGCATTCATAAAATTCCATTGTGGCTGACATGGTAAGCTACACCCCAGTCTTTTTTTGGTATTTTACAAACAGTAGGCTTACCACATAGATGGGCATTCATAAAATTAAATTTCAGGCATCACCTCTGTAAGCACGGATCGACGCCGATGCCTTTTGGACGTCTTTTTTTGGTGCAGTCCGTACCGGCCTTGATTTTCACATCCACAGACATTGGTTTTTGGTCCGTTCCGGACCAAATCTGAACCAATCATAGGCGTCTATGTTTGGTTCAGATTTTGTTCTGTCTGGACCAGCCTTGATTTGGCCCAAACATAGACGTCTATAAATTACATATTTTCAACTTTAATTCAGAACCAAAAATGAGCCTGATTTCAACATCGGGAAAATACATATTTTCAACATTCGGGAAATAAGTATTTTTTTACTTTCATTCAGAACTGAAAATGAACCTGATTTCAACGTCCGGAAAATACGTATTTTAAACCTATGGAAAATACATATTTTCACCTTTCATTCAGAAACTAAATTGAACCTAACTTCAACGTTTGGAAAATACGTATTTTACACGTCTTTTCAATGTCATTTTGCTTACTGGGACTGTTCTAGTTTTGCGGGGGGCGGCATTTTTGGTCTCGCCTAGGGCGGCATAACAGCAAGGACCGGCCCTGCTGGCCTTTAGTTTAACTGCCCGTGGCGTGGTCTGGTTGGTTGGCTGTTGGCAGAGGCCTGTCTCTGTCTCCTAGAGATCACAGTAGCAGCAGCGTGGCTCAGCTCTGCCAGCCTCAGAGGAGCCCAGCCCTGTAATGGGGTTAATGTGGCGTGCTCTGGGAGATGAGGGGACCGCGCTCCTCGCCGCTTGCCCTCCCAGCCGCTCGCACTCACAGCCGCTCCGCCGCCCACAGACCAGGCTGCTGCTGATGATGATGACGAGGGCCAGTTTCAGGTGGCAGGGATGTTGAGATGGCGACATGGCGGCTCGTAGCCCCCTCCCCTCCCCCTCCGTTACCTCTTCCACTTATCTCTAGGACCCTGCCCTGCTCTGGATCATGACTGTTTTTCTCTATAGCGGTATGAGGCACACACACACTCTCACACGCTCGCTCACTCACTCACTCAGTCAGTTATTGGACAGTACTGCACGCTATTCAATAGCAGAGATGGAGATTGCGAACTGTCTTGCTGAAGAGGCACCAGCTGCACCACATTACCTAATTGTTTTTTAGCCTATGGTCTTAGCCCTAATTGATAGGCAGGGTAATGCTTTTGTGTTATTGGATTTTAGCCTCCTACTCCCTGGGGCATCATGGTAGCTAGCTTCCCCGTGATATTGAAGACATGGTGACACTGAGCCTCGTGACCCCTCTGACCTCTCCATGAATACATTAACCCTTGACCTCTGGCCCAAGGGCCTGTTTCCAACCCCCAACACTGGACATGTTGGAGTCATGCCATAGTTACCACCTGTGATTGGTGTGAAGATATGTTTTGATAGGTCCTCATGTGCAGCTCAGTCCCGTGTAGCTCAGTTGGTAGAGCATGGCGCTTGCAACGCCAGGGTTGTGGGTTCGATTTCCACGGGGGACCAGTACGAAAATGTATGCACTCACTACTGTAAATCGCTCTGATTAAGAGCGTCTGCTAAATGACTAAATTTTTTAAAATGAAAATAATAAATAATCTCAAATTCATATATAATAGTTTTAGGGATCAGGGAACGTTCGGCAGATAGCTAGACAGATTAAAGTGCCAGGTCTCACATAGATAAATGAATGAGCCTGCCCTCTACACACACACACATACTCACTCAAACTGCTGTTGCCACGGTGATCATGATACAGAGAGAGAGGTGGAGTGCGCCCAAAGAGTTACAGACGAGGTGAGTTCGCAGACTGACTCCTGTAAAGCCCCCCCCAGTAATAATAATTCCTGATTTGCTCATTCCTTTGCAGCCAGTCCTTTTCATAAGAACACAATAGGTGCGCCCTTAGAATCAGATAGCACTCTCTCTCTTCTTGTGTCTATCGCTCTCTCTTTTTCCTTCCCCATGGGAGAGCAGACAGCAGGCCACTTAAAGCACATCCACATCTCCTCGTTCCTATTTTTTTTTTTTTATCACCATCATTCACTTGCTTTATGCACAGCCTGCCTCACAAGAAGCCAGTCTCAATGGTTCATCACACATTTATGTTGCGCCTGTTGAACTGTTGTCTAATGAGCAGTGTTCATGTGCCAAAATGTTGCCCGTAATATAGCGTGCTGTATTATTAATCACTGTCTCTGTGTGATTCTGCAGCGATTGAATGCATGTTTGGGATATAAAGCATGGCTGGGTAATGAGCCTCCCCTATGGGCCCTGGTCAAAAGTAGTGCACTATAAAGGGAATAGGGTGCATTTGGTCTTAATGCCTTTTAGTGCTTCAGAGAGAATATGCATGGCGAGCGTTTAGGGTATCAAGGACCAGGCTGCAGATGATGTTAGCATGAGTTGATTAAGACAAACAGGGCTGATGTCCGCTGAGAGAGAGAGAGGGGCTGGTGGTGCTCCCATGTCTTGTGTGATCAAAAGGCCCTGGCAGAGAGAGAGAGAGTGGGAGGGAGAGGCAGAGAGAGAGAGAGCGTAGGAGGGAGGGAGAGGCAGAGAGATGGGAGAGAGAGAGTGGGAGGGAGAGGCAGAGAGAGCGAGCGTAGGAGGGAGGGAGAGGCAGAGAGGAGAGAGTGGGAGAGAGAGAGAGTGGGAGGGAGAGGCAGAGAGAGAGAGTGGGAGAGAGAGAGAGTGTGAGGGAGAGGCAGAGAGAGAGAATGGGAGGGAGGGAGAGAGAGAGAGAGTTGGAAGGAGGGAGAGCCAGAGAGAGAGAGAGTGGGTGGGAGGGAAGGAGGGAGAGGCAGAGAGAGAGAGAGGGAGGGAGAGGCAGAGGCAGAGAGTGGTGGATGTGTGAAGAGAGCAGGAGAGAGAGGGGGGAGAGGGAGAGATTTAGCGGGCCAGGCCACCCTCTGCCTGCCCTGTTGACTGTCGTGTCCTGAGGAGAGATGTAAAACACGCAGCTCCGTGCTTAAGGAGGCTGACACGACACAACACACATAATCAGGGCCTGGTGTCATGTCAGCCGTGTTCCCTCTGGAGCTGTCTGGCTATCTGTCTGGCTATCTGTCTGGCTATCTGTCTGGCTATCTGTCTGGCTATCTGTCTGGCTATCTGTCTGGCTATCTGTCTGGCTATCTGTCTGTGTCTGTCTGTCTGTGTGTCTGTCTATCTGTCTCTCTGCCTGCCTGTCCACCCGTCCGTCTGTCCGTCCGCCCGAACCCGGAAGCTACAAATTATAGATAACTCTTCTTGGTTCGGATCCCCAGTTGTACGGTATCAGTATACCACTGATGGCTGAACATGATGGTAGCTCAGTGGATGTCGGGGTGTGAGAAAAAACCCTGTGCTGTGTTCCTCCCATGTGTCTGTTTTTAGATTCAGAAAGGATGGGGGGAATTTCCTCAGCCCTAACCTCATTATCTGTGATTCAATCATGGCCAACTATTTGTGAAAGGCTCAATCATTGAAAGCATTCCCCTCTGTCCCTGTGACAGCACACACACACACAGGCTCAGTCTGTCACTGCTGCTAGCAGTGGGACCACGGGAACATCAGTGTTTCTACAGACAGACATACAGCAGTAATGGAAATTAATCATGGCAGTTTATTCCTTGTCCGTTAATCTGTCTATGTACTCTCTGGGAGTGTGATAGTTGATGTGAATGATTCTGTCAGTCATGGTAGGATAGTGTGTCAGCCATAGATCATGGGACTCCTGGCTGTTTGTTTGAGTCACTGTAGAGGATGATGGTCAGTCAGGACTCTTGATGGAACTGAACTAATCCTGCTCTACAGGGCTGGTGTCATACTTCTCATTGTTTCTTATGTGTCTGTCTCCTTAAAAGAAACAGCTTATAGCTACACACACATTCAACACTATAGGCTACTGATGTGAAAAACATTCTACACACTGTGACAAACACACATTGTACTTCACGTCCTCATTTCTCTCTCTCTCTGTGTGTGTGTGTGTGTTTGTGTGGGTGGGTGGCTGCCTGGTGTGATTGTAGGGCTGTCTCCCCCCTGTGCCTGTGTTTTCAGACTCATCCCTTCCTCATTTAAACAAAATAGATGATTTTCACACCAGGGGGGTGTTGTGTGTTGTGGGGTAGGCACTGCCCACTTTGGCGCCACTCCCAGGCATTTTAACCGGCACTGCCGTTGGTGCGTTTCCACCGAGGTTCACGCCATGCACCTCTCAAAGAGATTACCTCTGAGAAGCAAATTGGCTGAATTATGAATGATAATACGTTTGTTTAATAATCTTGGAAATGGAATGGGGAATTCTACAGGCGGATAGACATTAGGCACTTGGATTGGTGTGATTTGTAAATGACTATGTTTCGGGGACACAGACTCTTACTGTTAATGAGATAGATCAGAGTAGCAGTGATGGTGTCGCCTCTCAGTCTCCTGCCTGTCTCCTGTTCTGCATCCCAAATGGCACTCTGTTCCCTTTATAGTGCACTACTTTTGACCAGAGCTCTTTGGGCCTAGTAGTTCACTATCAAGGGAATGGGGTGACATTTGAGACACACCCCTGGGTTTGGTCAATAAAGAAGTGCCCCACCCAGAGTTTTTCATTCTGCTTGATATTGAGGTGCTGGTAGAACCACCGTGCATTTTACTACGTTTATCAAGTTAACTGCTGTCAAGTGTGGTAACATGGGATTACCACGGCAACGCTGTGATCAACTTCAGTTGATCCCGCTCTCGCTATGCTTTAGCTGAGATTTCAGTTACATTTCAGAGGGAACGGGTGCCCTCTCTCTCCTTGAGGCTTCTCACGGCAGTCTCCTGCCCCCTCTCTAAAGCCCCCTCTCTCTCTCTCTCTCTCTCTCTCTCCCTCTTCAACCCCTCCTCTTTCTCTCTCTCTCTCTCTTTCTACCTCTACACCACAGGGACTGAGCTTTAGGCACTGAAAGTTTCATCTGTGTGTTTTGGGGTTATTGCCTTATAGGCTTACAAGCTTTTTTTCAATATACAGGCAAGATTTCTCTTTTAAATCACACATACACAAGTAGAGATGAGGAAAAGCGCTTGAATTCACATACACTGAGTATACAAAACATTAAGAACACCTGCTCTTTCCATGACATAGACTGACCAGTTGGATCCAGGGGAAAGCTATGATCCCTTATTGATGTCACTTGTTAAATCCACTTCAATCAGTGTAGATGAAGGGAAGGAGACAGGTTAAAGAAGGATTTTTAAGCCTTGAGACAATTGAGAGATGGATTGTGTATGTGTGACATTGGGCAAGACAAAAGATTTAAGTGCCTTTGAACGGGGTATGGTAGTAGGTGCCAGGCGCACCAGTTTGAGTGTGTCAAGAACTGCAGCGCTGCTGGGGTTTTCACACTCAACAGTTTCCTGTGTGTATCAAGAATGGTCCAACAGCCAAAGGACATCCAGCCAACTTGACACAACTGTGGGAAGCATTGGAGTCAACATGGGCCAGCATCCCAGTAGAACGCTTTCGATACCTTGCAGAGTCCATGCCCCGACGAATTGAGACTGTTCTGAGGGCAAAGGGGGGGGGTTGCAACTCAATATTAGGAAGGTGTTCCTAATGTTTGGTGTACTCAGTGTGTGTGTATGAATGTACACGTGTTGGGACGTATGTGTGTTGGAAGTAATGTGCGTACACGAGAAAGAGAACAGTATGTCTTTCTGTGGAGAGGTCTCTTCACTTTGTTTCCAACTTGAATTATGGATAGCCGATGGCCTTCCCAGAGGTCAGCACTGCAGCCTGACTCTCTTTCAGCTGGAGGAGGAGAGGAGAGGTACACGCTTAGAAAAAAAGGTGCTATCTAGAACCTAAAAAGGTTATTTGGCTGTCCTCATAGGAGAACCGTTTGAAGTATCCTTTTTGATTCCAGGTAGAACCCTTTTGGGTTCCATGTAGAAACCTTTCTATAGAGAGTTCTACATAGAACCCAAAAGTGTTGTACCTGGAACCAAAAGGGGTTCTCCTATAGGGACAGCCGAATAACCCTTTTTCTAAGAGTGTAGAAGTGGAGGAGAAATAGAGGTTGAACAGTGAAGGGAAAGAAAGAGAGAATGGGTGTTTGTTCTGTTCCAGGGCTGCAGTGCAGAGGAGGGTTGTGTGACTCAGCCATGTCACACTCTAGTTGCAGAGGTCTCCACACACACACACACACAAAGGTAGTGTGCTGTATGTGATTAACACAATGCAGAGTTTTACACCATTCGGTAGACTTCCTTTATACATTACATTTACCTAGAGCTGACGTCAATAGACCAGTGTTTCTGGAAATCAGGTCACATGATACTTCTCTAGACTTCCATTTCCCTGTGTGATTGTACTTTTCCACCTGTGTAGGGAAAAAGGCCTCTTCCCCAAAAAAATATGTTTCCATGCCAATGTGATTTAACTGTGTTTTTTTCCCGTTGCGATGGTTGTGCTGCCCTCTGCCAATCTCTCCAGGAAGAAAATTAGTGGACTTTTGGGGAGTTGGAGAGATGGGGGCAAGGGCTTATGCGTGTGTGTGTGTATTATTGATTCCTCGCCAGCAGGGGCTGTTGGGGGAATAAGAGAGGAGAGGAGGTTTGGAAGGAAGCATGAGCCGGGGTGTGACCAGAATGAGTATGGTTGCAGCTGTGGAGCCTGCCAGCGGACAAATGGAGGACCTGTTGTGTGTGTGTGTGTGTGTGTGTGTGAGAGAGAGAGAGAGAGAGAGAGAGAGAGAGGCTGTTACTATACTGTAGACACTGTCTGGGCCTGGAGGGAGCGGTCTATGGATGGATCTGATTAGAGATACTGTATGTTCCCTGGAGCCAGTGCCTATAGCACAGTGCCCTCATATCTGACCTATAACTGCCTTATGATGTCTAATCCCTCCTTACTGGAAAACACACACAAGCTCTGAGGCCCTAGGCATACAATTAGTCTCGATTCATACCAGACACAAACAGCACACTAATACAGACCTGTACAGTATACTTGCTTAGGGTAAATGAGGGAAATACCTCACAGGTTGACTTAGTTCATGTATACTGAATATACTGTGTAAGTCTTTGAATCTTGAGTGGTTGTACTTTAGTCCTAAATCAATATAAACAACTATGTTACTCTTAACATGCCTTTTTTCCTTCTATGCCCCTCCACCACAAGATCTCCTCTTTGCAGCAGTTAGATATATACAGAGGCGGTAGTGGTCTTTTATGGTCTTGTAAGTATTATTGGTTGTGACTACAGCCATCACAGATTACTACTCTCCTCTACTCTACGCAGACTCTGAGTGTTCCTATGGTGCATACTTTGGTAGTGTCTATCTATGGAGAAAATCTTTTAGTGGCCCCTGGCATGGGGCACTGAGCGGGGACCAGGCAGGCGGTGTGCCCATCCTCAGACAGTCCCTCAGTGTTCCCCTGGCCTCACCTGGCATGGCCTGGCAGCATGCTCCACAGGGCAGTTGGCAGCAGCGGGCACTGTCACTATGGGCAGTAGGCTCTGGGTATAGTGGGCAGACAGGCAGAGGGGAGTGTGAGAGAGAGATGGAGAGAGAGCAGTTGAGGTTTGTTGCCAATGTTGGTGAGTGACGCTAATGAGGATTGCTTGTAGTCAGGGGGCCCCCCCAAAGTGTTTAGTAAAAAATACAAATAAAACACTTTTAGTTTGTAAAATCACCAGGAATTCAGCAAAAAATGAGTTTAATTTAGGAAATCTGTTCAGAAGTTTTCCCACGAATAAAAAAAGAGACCTATGTGATCGTGTTTCAATGTAATCATGGTATGAATTTATTGTTATTTTCAAATTCAGTCTGTTGTTTGGCCCCCCACCATCCACTCAGAGTCCATGGCTGTCATTTCCAGTGGGGGAGGTTGAGCTCATGAAAATGCAGACAGAATGCTTATTGTGTGGTGTAAACTTCAGAGCGAGAGAGAGTAAAACAGCCATCCTGTCTGAGTCAGCACACATGAACCATGGCCAGCTCTCGTGGGGGGTATGTATGTGTGTGGGGGGGGGGGGGTTGACCAAAAGGTCTCTGACATTCTGACACGGATGCTCCCCCCCCTCAGCATTACACACACACTTCCCAGAACTCTCCACTGTACTCAGCCTCCTGGCCTTGAAGGCATTTAGACTAGAAACAGAAATATCTATACTAGGATAATTAACCTTATGCTCAGCAACATGATCACAAATGCTTTATCTGTACTCAATCACAGATGGTCCATTCACGGGGACCCCTCCCACTTACGGCTACGATGCGGACCGTGAGGAGGAGCAGAGGCACCACCATGACCTCCTGCCCTACATCGACGACTCGCCCTCCTCCTCGCCACACCTCAGCTCCAAGAGCCGCAGCAGCCGAGACACCCTCTCCTCCGGATCCCTTGAGTCCTCCAAGTCGGTGAGTGCCCCCCCCCCTCAATTAATTAACCCCCCTTTTGAGTCTATGCCACAAAGGTAACCTCCCAATCACCCCAGGAAGCTCCTCATGTCAAACAGGGATTTCTCTCCTACTCTATTCTATCTCTCTCTGGCCCTCCCTCACGGCCTGAGCCATGAAGAGACATAGACACTTATCTCTGAGGCCTCTTTCTCCTCAAAGGTTACCATGAAGAGACCGCCCTCACACACACACACACACACACACACACACACACACACACACACACACACACACACCCTCCCCCTCCAATAGATCTATAGTATAATAGATGATTATCTTAATCAATTAGCCATATTACCTCAGTGACATTATATTGCAGTTTTTGTGATGTGATTACCTTACGATAGGTGTGTGTGTGTAAACCTCACTGATTGGGTTAGCCTGGTGCTATGTTAGTATGTGTTGTGCTAATCGCACTGTACTGCAGTCTTTCTCTCTCTCTCCTGGAGGAAGTAATCGCATCAGTGGTCATAAAGTAAGGCCTGTGACCCACCCCAGTCTCGCCTCAGTGGCAGACAGAGCGCTTGTCAAATTGATTGATGGTTGAATCTGCCAATAGATGATGAGTCCCTGGGCGGTTTTAATAAGCATACACAGGCACACACACGCACGTACACACACACACACTCACTGTCCACAAAGCGTGATGGATTTGGTATAGCAGGGATTGAGTGACCTTTGCTGAGCAAACTCCTGTATTTAGAGGCACACTCCCTGAGTAAACCTGCTACTGTAGCGTTAGCAGAGCTAGCAGAGGGAGAGCTCCAGGTAAACGTATTACACTCATAAAACAATCCACACAGCGGCACCACACATAGACAGATTTGTACACGCTGAGTTGTTTTTCAGTAATTGTCTCCAAAATGCAATGATGTCCGTCCTTAGTATATATTATGGTGTATTTCCAGTGAGCAATTAGACTTAGACCTACTTAAACAAATCAGTAGTGATCATGAATCCACCCTACTAGCAACACTGCTAGTTGTGGTATTTAGCATGTATTTAGTGAATGATAAATGAAGTCAAGGACAACACGGACTTTGGGTGGGTCTTCCCGTATTTGATTTTTTTTACTATGCATGCATGCACACACACGCTTCCCTTTTTTTTATGCAGGCACACACGTACACACACACACACACACACACACACACACACACACACGCTCAGGTGTTTACCTACAGTAAGGGAGTGGCTGCTGTTGTTGGAGTGATCAGCTGAGTTATAGGCCCAGGACCACCAGACTCCCTCTGTCTCTACGCATCAGAATTCTGAGAGGGGCTCATTAGTTGTTGCTACGGCGATGAATAAAATATGATAGTCTGGAGATGCGATGGGCCCCCTGAGGAGGAGAGTCTGGGCCTGAGCAATGAATGAATAAACACCAACTCACCTCCACAATGGAAACGTTGGCTGGCTGGGCCCATTATAGGTTTCACATTCATTTTCTCTTCATTCACTTTTATCTGATCGTTTCTGTTATCGAGCAGTGTCCCTCAGGCTTTTGCCCTGTCTAGCCTACAGGGTTCGATAAAGATGAAATGAACATCAGAAAAATATTACATTACATTACATTTTACATTTTAGTCATTTAGCAGACGCTCTTATCCAGAGCGACTTACAGGAGCAATTAGGGTTAAGTGCCTTGCTCAAGGGCACATTTACGTCATTTAGCAGACGCTCTTAAACAGAGCGACTCACAAATTGGTGCATTCACCCTATAGGCAGTGGGATAACCACTTTACAATTTTTTTTTGGGGGGGTAGAAGGATTACTTTATCCTATCCCAGGTATTCCTTAAAGAGGTGGGGTTTCAAATGTCTCCGGAAGGTGGTGAGTGACTCCGCTGTCCTGGCGTCGTGAGGGAGCTTGTTCCACCATTGGGGTGCCAGAGCAGCGAACAGTTTTGACTGGGCTGAGCGGGAACTATGCTTCCGCAGAGGAAGGGGAGCCAGCAGGCCAGAGGTGGATGAACGCAATGCCCTCGTTTGGGTGTAGGGACTGATCAAAGCCCGAAGGTACAGAGGTGCCGTTCCCCTCACTGCTCCATAGGCAAGCACCATGGTCTTGTAGCGGATGCGAGCTTCAACTGGAAGCCAGTGGAGTGTGTGGAGGAGGGGGGTGACGTGAGAAAACTTGGGAAGGTTGAACACCAGACGGGCTGCGGCATTCTGGATGAGTTGTAGGGGTTTAATGGCACAGGCAGGGAGGCCAGCCAACAGCGAGTTGCAGTAGTCCAGACGGGAGATGACAAGTGCCTGGATTAGGACCTGTGCCGCTTCCTGTGTAAGGCAGGGTCGTACTCTCCGAATGTTGTAGAGCATGAACCTGCAGGAGCGGGTCACCGCCTTGATGTTAGCGGAGAACGACAGGGTGTTGTCCAGGGTCACGCCAAGGCTCTTCGCACTCTGGGAGGAGGACACAACGGAGTTGTCAACCGTGATGGCGAGATCATGGAACGGGCAGTCCTTCCCCGGGAGGAAGAGCAGCTCCGTCTTGCCAGGGTTCAGCTTTAGGTGGTGATCCGTCATCCATACTGATATGTCTGCCAGACATGCAGAGATGCGATTCGCCACCTGGTTATCAGAAGGGGGAAAGGAGAAGATTAGTTGTGTATCGTCAGCGTAGCAATGATAGGAGAGGCCATGTGAGGATATGACAGAGCCAAGTGACTTGGTGTATAGGGAGAAAAGGAGAGGGCCTAGAACTGAGCCCTGGGGGACACCAGTGGTGAGAGCACGTGGTGCGGAGACAGCTTCTCGCCACGCCACTTGGTAGGAGCGACCGGTCAGGTAGGACGCAATCCAGGAGTGAGCCGCGCCGGAGATGCCCAGCTCGGAGAGGGTGGAGAGGAGGATCTGATGGTTCACAGTATCAAAGGCAGCAGACAGGTCTAGAAGGACAAGAGCAGAGGAGAGAGAGTTAGCTTTAGCAGTGCGGAGAGCCTCCGTGACACAGAGAAGAGCAGTCTCAGTTGAATGACCAGTCCTGAAACCTGACTGGTTTGGATCAAGAAGGTCATTCTGAGAGAGATAGCAAGAGAGTTGGCTAAAGACGGCACGCTCAATAGTTTTGGAAAGAAAAGAAAGAAGGGATACTGGTCTGTAGTTGTTGACATCAGTGGGATCGAGTGTTGGTTTTTGAGAAGGGGAGCAACTCTCGCTCTCTTGAAGACGGAAGGGACATGGCCAGCGGTCAAGGATGAGTTGATCAGCGAGGTGAGGTAGGGGAGAAGGTCACCGGAGATGGTCTGGAGAAGAGAGGAGGGGATGGGGTCAAGCGGGCAGGTTGTTGGGCGGCCTGCAGTCACAAGTCGCAGGATTTTATCTGGAGAGAGAGGGGAGAAAGAAGTCAAAGCATAGGGTAGGGCAGTGTGAGTAGGACCAGCAGTGTCATTAGACTTAACAAACGAGGATCGGATGTCGTCAACCTTCTTTTCAAAGTGGTTGACGAAGTCATCCACAGAGAGAGAGGAGGGGGGAGGATTCAGCAGTGAGGAAAATGTGGCAAATAGCTTCCTAGGGTTAGAGGCAGATGCTTGGAATTTAGAGTGGTAGAAAGTGGCCTTAGCAGCAGAAACAGATGAAGAAAATGGAGAGAGGAGGGAGTGAAAAGATGCCAGGTCGGCAGGGAGTTTAGTTTTCTTCCATTTCCGCTCCGCTGCCCGGAGCTCTGTTCTGTGAGCTCGCAATGAGTCATCAAGCCACGGAGCTGGAGGGGAGGACCGAGCCGGCCGGGAGGATAGGGGACACAGAGAGTCAAAGGATGCAGAAAGGGAGGAGAGGAGGGTTGAGGAGGCAGAATCAGGAGATTGGAGGGAGAAGGATTGAGCAGAGGGAAGAGATGATAGGATGGAAGAGGAGAGAGTAGTGGGAGAGAGAGAGCGAAGGTTGCGGCGGCGCATTACCATCTGTGTAGGGGCAGAGTGAGTAGTGTGGGAGGAGAGCGAGAGAGAAAAGGAAACAAAGTAGTGGTCGGAGACATGGAGGGGAGTTGCAGTGAGATTAGTAGAAGAGCAGCATCTAGTAAAGATGAGGTCAAGCGTATTGCCTGCCTTGTGAGTAGGGGGGACGGTGAGAGGGTGAGGTCAAAAGAGGAGAGGAGTGGAAAGAAGGAGGCAGAGAGAAATGAGTCAAATGTGGACATAGGGAGGTTGAAATCCCCCCAAAACTGTGAGGGGTGAGCCATCCTCAGGAAAGGAACTTATCAAGGCGTCAAGCTCATTGATGAACTCTCCAAGGGAACCTGGAGGGCGATAGATGACAAGGATATTAAGCTTAAATGGGCTAGTGACTGTGACAGCATGGAATTCAAATGAGGAGATAGACAGATGGGTTAGGGGAAAAATTGAGAATGTCCACTTGGGAGAGATGAGGATTCCTGTGCCACCACCCCTCTGACCAGATGCTCTCGGGGTATGCGAGAACACATGGTCAGACGAGGAGAGAGCAGTAGGAGTAGCAGTGTTTTCAGTGGTAATCCATGTTTCCGTCAGCGCCAGGAAGTCGAGGGACTGGAGATTAGCATAGGCTGGGATGAAGTCAGCTTTGTTGGCAGCAGAACGGCAGTTCCAGAGGCTGCCTGAGACCTGGAACTCCAGGTGTGGGGTGCGTGCAGGGACCACCAGGTTAGAGAGGCAGCAGCCACGCGGTGTGGGGCGTTTGTGTAGCCTGTGCAGAGAGGAGAGAACAGGGATAGGCAGAGGCATAGTTGACAGGCTGTAGCAAATGGCTACAATAATGCAGAGGAGATCGGAATGAAATGAACTAAACATCTGGGAGAGTAGAGAGCAGGGCCTCCCTCACCAAAAACTTCTACCTCAGAAACTATAATTGTTTCACTGAACCACCCGAACAAAAACTCTACCAACTTCCACCTTTAGAAATCAGAATTGTTGTGAACCACAGCGGTTCAATGTTTAAAGGAATAGACTCAACCCACTTTATTCAGCTAGCTAACTATGACACCATAGCTAACTAGCATGCTAGCATCCAATAACACACAGTTTAGCACCAACACTTGGTCACAACAAACCACCAATAGTGTGTTAACACACTAAGCAGATAATTCGGCTATGTAGCACAACTATATTGTATTTAGCTACTACAGTACAGTTAGCTGGTCATGTTGGCTAGCTAGCAATGGCCACTGTGTTGACCTTGTTTGAAGAACGGCTAGCTAGCTAACTAGCTTCGTGCAACCCCCGGCACCACCGAAAAACAATGCCAACCTACAGTAACTACCCACAACAGCCCACAATGCCTAGCTATGACGCCATAGCTAACTAGCATGCTAGCATCCAATAACACACAGTTTAGCACCAATACTTGGTTACAACAAACTACCAAGAGTGTGTTAACACACTAAACAGATCATTCATGTCCGTGTCTAGTTCCTTTCATAACGCAGCAAAAATTAAACGTTGGCTAACTAGCACATTAACACTGGAAACAACTCTCCACCGTTGCACTAAACAGATCATTACCAATAAACGTTACCAGTAGCTACCCGCTAGCTAGCTAGCATACCAAGAGTGTGTTAACACACTAAACAGATAATTCATGTCCGTGTCTAGTTCCTTTCATAACGCAGCAAAGATTAAACGTTGGCTAGCTAGCACATTAACACTGGAAACAACTCTCCACCGTTGCACTAAACAGATAATTACCAATAAACGTTACCAGTAGCTACCCGCTAGCTAGCTAGCTAGCTAGCCTCGTGCTTCGCCGGGCTCCGCCGTAAACAATACAATACTTACCTACAATAATTGCCTACGGAATCCTACAATAACAACCTAAATAACTACGTAAATAAACTACCTACCTACGATCTAAATACATGGTTTAAGCTTACTCAACACCATAAGAGAAGCCAAGCAGCTTACCTCCTGCTAGAGAAAAACACAACCTCTCCTGACGAACTCAACCAGTACATATTAGATTCAACGTTCAATCTATTGATCTTCTTCAGGTGAAATAGGTGGTCATACATCTGTCAGGCATGTAGCTGATCCAAAGCGTACATACTGTTGTCACTTAAAAGGCTTCATTATTATCTTCTCTTCTAACAGAAATGGCTTGTTGTATAAGAACCAAGAAGCAGAGCCAAGCACAGCACAGACATATGGGTAATGGAGTCCACAGCACAGACCTCTGGGTAATGGATTCCATCAGTGAGTCGGGACCCCTGTAGTTCCGCTGAGACTCTTACTGACATCTGCTGCTTCCACTACCTGTACAGTGGCCATGGAAACAGGAGTGTTAGGCTCATTTACCCCCCATTAAAAACACACACACACAGAATATGCTCTCATTCTGTAATTAATTTCAGCCTGCATTTCTGCATGTGGGGACATGTTATTTATCCTATGGCATTTGTAAATAAATAATTTCTCACTCACTCTCTCTCTCTCACACACACACACACACACAGAGAAAAGTCCCATACCTGAGGGAGCATTGTGTTTTGCCCTCATCCTGTCTGAGACTAAAGTACATTCTCCTCATAGACTCCTATTATTGGAGTAGTCAGATCCCTCTCTATTGTAGCTTACCTCTCCCTCCCACCACTCTCAGTATCTCTTTTTCCAAGGAGCCCCAGGTTGTGCTCTGAAATAGCTGGATACAGATAGCTTTAGTTCAGTTTAGTGAACCAGACGTATGGGTTGGATATCCCAGACCCAGGAAAGGGCCTGCCTACCTGGCCCAGCCATGGCCTGCTCTACTCTCCCCTGCTCTCTGTCTCTCCTCTCCTCCTTTCCTCTGTCCTGTAGCCTGAGGGTTAGCTACGCCTCCTGCCATGCCTGTCCTCTGCCTAGGCCATTTTAAGAGACCAACCTATATCCCATGGGAACTACTGACTGCCAGAGTTAGGCAAGACGGCCCAAAGATTTTTCATAGGCCGCATGTTGTTACTATCTAGTGAGGTTTGGATGTCCTGGAAGAATGCGAGAACAATGGCTTCTTTAAAAACAAAGCTGTGGTCATTTACATTTTAGTCATTTAGCAGACGCTCTTATCCAGAGCGACTTATAGGAGCAATTAGGGTTAAGTGCCTTGCTCAAGGGCACATCGACAGATTTTTCACCTAGTCGGCTCGGGGATTCAAACCAGCGACCTTTCGGTTACTTAACTACTAGGCTACCTGTATTTAAGACCCCAGCATTTATTAACAACAGTGCCTTCAGAAAGTAATCACACCCCATTACCTTTTCCACATTTTGTTGTGTTACAGCCTGAATAAATAAAATATACCCTACAATGTCAAAGTGGAATTATGTTCTTCAAAATGTTTACAAATTAATACATTTTTTAAAGCTGAAATGTCTTGAGTCAGTAAGTATTCAACCACTTTGTTTATGGCAAGCCTAAATACGTTCAGGAGTAAAAATGTGCTTAACAAATCCCATAATAAGTTGCATGGACTCACTCTGTGTGCAATAATAGGGTTTAACATGATTTTTGAATGACTACCTCATCTCTGTACCCCACACATACAATCTGTACGGTCCCTCAGTCAAGCAGTGAATTTCAAATACAGATTCAACCACAAAGACCAGGGAGGTTTTACAATGCCTTGCAAAGAAGGGCAGACACTGTTGGCAGACACTGAATATTCCTTTGAGCATGGTGAAGTTATTAATTACACTTTGGATGGTGTATCAATACACCCAGTCACTACAAAGATACAGGCGTCCTTCCTAACTCAGTTGCTGGAGTGGAAGCAAACCGCTCAGGGATTTCACCGTGATGCCAATGGTGACTTTAAAACAGAGTTTAATGGCTGTGATAGGAGAAAACTGAGGATGGATCAACAAAACATTGTAGTTACTCCACAATACTAACCTAATTGACAGAGTGAAAAGAAGGAAGCCTGTACATAATACAAATATTCCAAAACATGCATCCTGTTTGCAACAAGGCACTAAAGTAGTACTGCAAAAAATGTGACATAGCAATTAACTTTTTGTCCTAAATACAAAGTGTTATGTTTGGGGCAAATCCAATACAACACATTACTGAGTACAACTCTCTATATGGAGCTAAGCACAGGCAAAATCCTAGAGGAAAACCTGGTTCAGTCTGCTTTCCACCAGACACTGAGAGATTAATTCACCTTTCAGCAGCACAATTACCTAAAACACAAGGCCAAATCTACACTGGAGTTGCTTACCAAGAAGACAGTGAATGTTCCTGAGTGGCCGAGTTACAGTTCTGACTTAAATCTGCTTGAAAATCTATGGCAAGACTTGGAAATGTTTTTTAGCAATGATCAACAACCAATTTGACAGAGCTTGAAGAATTATGAAAATAATAATGGGCAAATATTGTATAATCCAGGTGTGCAATGCTCTTAGAGACTTACCCAGAAAGACTGTAATCACTGCCAAAGGTGATTCTAACTTTTGTAAATTAGATATTTCTGTATTTCATTTTCAATAAATTTCCAAACATTTCTAAAAACATGTTTTCACTTTGTCGTTATGAGGTATTGTGTGTAGATGGGTGAGATTATTATTATTTTTTAAATATATTTTGAATTCAGGCTGTAACACAAAAAAAATTGAATAATCAAGGGGTATGAATACTTTCTGAAGGCACTGTATATCTCCTCTTTCTACCCACTACCTTGTTGTCATTCAGACTCAAACTAAAGGTCATGCTTTGTTTGCATTGTCTGTACAGTACTTGTGTGTGCCCTTTTTTAATTGTTGTTTCCAATGTGTTTGTTGCAGACAGAGTTGGACCTAGAGAAAGGCCTGGAGATGAGGAAGTGGGTTCTGTCTGGGATCCTAGCCAGCGAGGAGACCTACCTCAGCCACCTGGAGGCACTGCTACTGGTGAGAGGCTGGAACATACACACAGGACTTGCCATGAATGCACTATGTATCACATACACGTACACACACAGTACAAACTCTCTCTCTCTCTCTCTCTGTCTCTCTGTCTCTCTGTCTCTCTGTCTCTCTGTCTCTCTGTCTCTCTCTCTGTCTCTCTCTCTCTCTCTCTCTCTGTCTCTCTCTCTCTCTCTCTCTCTCTCTCTCTCTCTCTCTCTCTCTCTCTCTCTCTCTCTCTCTCTCTCTCTCTCTCTCTCTCTCTCTCTCTCTCTCTCTCTCTCTCTGTCTCTCTCTCTCTGTCTCTCTGTCTCTCTCTGTCTCTCTCTCTCTCTCTCTCTCTCTCTCTCTCTCTCTCTCTCTCTCTCTCTCTCTCTCTCTCTCTCTCTCTCTCTCTCTCTCTCTCTCTCTCTCTCTCCTGTTATCTCAGCCTATGAAGCCTCTGAAGGCAGCAGCCACCACGTCCCAGCCGGTGCTGACCATCCCCCAGATTGAGACCATCTTCTTCAAAGTGCCTGAGCTCTACGAGGTCCACAAGGAGTTCTACGATGGCCTGCTCCCCCGGGTGCAGCAGTGGAGCCACCACCAGCGCGTGGGGGACCTCTTCCAGAAACAGGTGAGGTCATAAGCCAGATCCCTGGGGTGCGCCCCTGCCCTGTGTCTGTAGGAGCCTGGCGCCTGACTCTGGATGACAGAGGACTCCCTCCCTGGACCTGGCTGCACGGCAACATGACATCATGAGCCTCATTCAGAATGACACAGGACCCTTATGCATTACACAGTCTGCCTGTGTTTCTTTGTGGCTCCGTGTCACAGCTCACAGCAGCATCCGTACTCTGAATGGAAGCCTTCAAATGTCAGAGCTGATCAAAATGTATGATAAAAAACCTAAATCAAATCACGTTGATCAACATCATGAGGTGCAACTTATTTTAGGGACAGATGGAATAGACCTGCTCCCCCCTCTCCTCCTGACCCGAGAGCTTCTGCCACGGAGGCCAGAGCCAAACCCGTACTGACTGGGCCCATTTCATCATGTTCACAACGTGTCAATTAACCCCGAATGAACCACTTGTTTATCCCCCTAATGCTCATGCAGTCACTGCAGAAGAGCCTGAGTCTAGCCTGTCATGAGGACTGTGTGTAAGAGGACAGTGCACATGAAGAAGGAGAGTGTCACAATGCTGTCTTTTCTACCCAGGGAGCTGAGACTAATGCTACACTGTGTGCTTTGTGTCTCTATGAAGCAGCCTATAAATAGTTCCATACACTGAGCGATGGGGGATTTCTTTCCCTCCTATTAACTTCACAAAGCCGCTCTCCCCGGAGGCCTGAAGAATGACTATTTAATTTGTCTGTTATACTGTCAGGGCGGCACACGTCGGAATCCTTTTCCGCATTTTATTTATTCATTGTTCGTTTTTTCTCCTCCATCTTTCTCTTGTCTGTGTCTGCTATGTGGGAAGCAGTGGCATCAATGGCTGCGTTTTGTGTCTCCCAGCAGACAAGCTTTGAAAGAGGAGCAATTTGGATTTGCGGGTTGTAGGCTACAATAGAGGAGCAGTCCGTTAGTTCTTCCTCTCTCGAACTCTTTCTTTATGTCTGTCTGTCTTTCTTTCTCTCTCTCTCTCTCTCTCTCTCTCTCTCTCTATCAATCTCTTTCTCTCCCTCATACCAAAATACATATTTCCCCCAATTCCTCTCGCCAGACTTCAGGGGCAGAAGATGCCGACACAGCAGGAAAAGTCTCCCTACATGACAGCCATTTAGGGTGGAGGAGGGGAGCGAGAGAGGGATGAGAAGAGAGGAGAGGAGGGAGGAGAGTGGATGAGGGGAGCAGCCAGCAGATTTAGGCTGAGTCTCTCTGATAGAGCTGTCTCCCCCTGTCTGTGAAGTCTCTGAAGTCTCTGTGTAGCAGACAGGCAACCGGAGGAAAAGTAACAGCACATCTCTACCAGAAAGAAGGGAAGAAAAAAACTGAAAAAAGGGAAAGCAGGCGTGTGGTTAATGACAGGTTATGAGAGCGGGTGTCAAGAGAGAGGTGTTCTCACACTCCTTTAAAGCCCCAAAATGGTGCTAAATAATACACTGTACTGTTTTCCTCTAATCGTACAGTCACTGTCTGCTGTTTCTCATATAGGTCTATGAATACACCATGGAGACTGCCATGTTCTTTGTCTAGGATAGGTGCATATGAATGGTGAATTTCAAGAGTAATAGCATCTTTACACACAAAGTATAGGCAGGTAGCTTAGTGGTTAAGAGCGTTGTGCCAGTAACCGAAAGGTCGCTGGTTCTAATCCCCGAGCCGACTAGGTGAAAAATCTGTCGATGTGCCCTTGAGCAAGGCACTTAACCCTAATTGCTCCTGTAAGTTGCTCTGGATAAGAGCGTCTGCTAAATGACAAAAAATAAATAAATAAAAATAAATATACACGACATACGTGCTATGAGTACATTCTTGTGCTGTTGATGACTTCTTCCTCCCAGTCTGTGCTCGACCATGCGGTTACTCTCATCGTCTAACGTCACCATACATCCAGCCAGCAACTGTGTGTGCCGAACGGCTCCAACTGCTCCATGTCTGCAGCTCTATTACTGCCATTCCGGCTCCTCCCCGCCCATAGTGGGATTGTCACGCTCTGAATTCCTGTCCACTGTGGTGCAGATTTAGTCTGGCCCGGGGCAGGACTCAGACGCAGTGGAGATAGGATTGCTTGGTGGGTGAAAATTGCTTAACGCCTCGACTTCTAGCAGCTCCTGGAAAAACGTGGGTTTCTTTCGCTGCGGGCCAAAATCGATTGTCTCAGCGTGACACCAGGGGACGGGAAATGCTGTAAAGGTCAGGGGTCACACCAGGATGATAATGTGTGGGAGAGGGATGAGCTCATAGGTGATGCTAGAAAGTAGAGAGAGGAGAAGGTTTTTAGGAACAGGAAGGCAGCCACTGGCAGCCCGCTATCTGTCATCTACATACAATGCACTGGAAATATTCACGAGCAGGTGCAGATGGACCTGAGCTAAGGTGAATTAGAGAAGCATATTGTGTCCTGTGCACAGGGTTCTTGTAGGCTATTCTCCAGGGGTACACTAAGCTACCTTGGCGCTGTGTGTGTGGCTGTGTGTGTGTGTGTGTTCGTGCGGGCGTGTGTTGTGTGTGTGAAACATCTCTGCGTTTGCCTCAGTTGCCCCCTCTCTCACCATCACACACTCTACCCCCCTCTTCATCCACTGCTGTCAGGCTTGTATTCAGGAGAATGGATTGGGCAGTTGAGTGCTAAGGAGATGGATAGTGTTACTGGCGGGCAGGGTTTCAAGGAGACGGCTGAATGAGATTTTCAAATGTGTTTTTACAGCAACTGTTACCCCGGACGCTCATTACTCACCCCAGCGTAGACCTCCACTCCGCCACTACCATGGCAACAGCCGTAGGCCGGGACAGTGCCACGGCCACCCTGTGGCGATGATGACATTGCCCCGTCTGTCGAACTGTGTCCAAAACACTTGTTTTTTCTCCACTCATTATGGTGAACTCTGTTGTTGGGTTGTAGCTGTCATTTCTCATGTTGTGATTATGCCAACATGTCCTTCTTTCCCCCAAAACAGCAATGCAAACAGAAGGCCTACGTTGGTAAATATGGGCTATGGAATGTGGTAACTGTGTTTTAATGTGACTTTTGTATTTTGTCCTCTCTCGCACCCTCCCCGTCCGTTCGACAGGCCAGCCAGCTGGGAGTTTACCGGGCCTTTGTGGACAACTACGAGGTTGCCGTGGAAACGGCGGAGAAGTGCTGCCAGGCCAACACGCAATTCGCTGAAATCTCTGAGGTAATGGAAACCGGCACGGAGGTAGATGGGGAGGGAGGGAGGGGAGGAGATGGGGAAGTATAGGAGGGAGGGGACGGGGAGGGTGGGAGGGAGGGAGGAGAGGAGAGGAGACGGGGAGGTATGGTAGGAGAGGAGACAGGGAGGTGAGGGAAGGAGGGAGGGAGGTAGCGAGAGGGAGAGGAGAGGAGACGGGAGGTATAGGAGGGAAGGGGAGGGAGGGAGTGAGGAGAGGAGAGGGGGAGGTATGGGAGGGAGGAGGTAATGACTACTGGTCTGGATGGGTTTTGTCCTTTCATCTTGACAATGGGGGCTAGGGGGGTACACCTCTTGTTTTGGAAATGGGGTGATGGGATATGGGTGGGAAGGAAGAAACATCCCTCCACTAACATTATACGATCACACTCAGCCTCCCACATCCTCAAAGTGACAGTTTGAAAATAGATTTTCTACTTCTCTTCAAGCGCTCTCCTCCTGAGAGGAACGTAGCACTTTCTCCAGCTCTTACGAAGCGGCTTTGTGGCCCAGCCCCAGGTCACTCTGCCACACTGCGTAGAGAGACAGACAGAGAGGACGGTTGGAGACTGTGAAAGTGGGCCATTAAGCACACAGGGAAAATCGTTGGGAGAACATTTCACATCTACTCGTGTAAAGAGGACAGTGGGGTATCAAACTCAACAGCTTTAGGCTATGTGTTTTACCCACAAACCCCTTCACCGCCACCACCCACACAATTTCACAATCATTGCCATCAGGGGCATCATGAACCCATTATTTTAGAGGGAGCATGAAGTATGTGTGGATAGATAGATGGACGGTGGAGAATTTAGCATTTTTCAAACACCTGAAACAGCATTTTCCTGCAATCTAGAGCCATAATCATAGTCATGTCTATTTTTCTGCATAGGTTATCTAAGCATACCACGTTACCTGTTCAATTGTCATTTTGATTAATGATGCACATTGATTCTTGAATAACTTTTATGCCTTTTAGTACAACTGCACCCTAAATATGATTCTCTGCATCTCTGCTAAAATCTGGGTAAAAGATGGAAAGGAATGTGAGTCTTATTCAGTACATTTAGTAATTGCTTGCTTTTCTAAAGTCTAGCAACCTTGCCAGAAGGCATGCCAGCTAAGATAGTTAGATAAGCTACTCTAACCTGAAATGGCTTGGTAGCTAGTTGGGAGATTGGGAACCTATCTAGCTGGCTCGCTAAAGCCAACTTCATAAAATTGCTACGTGGCTAGTACTACAGAGAAACAACAAAACATTTTCATTTTATTTATTCATCAACCAGGAATCAGTAGGCTACATAGCTTGAACAAATAATTTTACAAATATACCTCCTGCGAGTCCTGCCCATCACCGGCAGCTAAAATCAAATCAAATCTGAGGGGGCATGTGACATTGTGCCCTCTATGGGCATGACGCCTCTGATTGCCATTAAACACACTTGACTTGTATTATTATTGTACTGTTTTGCCTGCCTGCCTGCCTGTGTGTCTGCGATCTGTGTGTTCTGCAGTGATGTGGAACCAATGCAGAGGGTGGGTGTGTGGTGGTGGGTAATATTTTCTTGGGTTTCTGGTTGGTTTCTGGTTGCCCCCGGCGGCCAGTGTTAGAAACCCTGGAGTAGGGAAATGCCCTCCCTCCATCTTACCTAATAATAATAATAATAAGCCATTTAGCAGACGCTTTTATCCAAAGCGACTTACAGTCATGCGTGCATAAATATTTTTTTGGGGGTGTATGGGTGGTCCCGGGGATCGAACCCACTACCTTGGCGTTACAAGCGCCAGCTGGTAGCGCCGTGCTCTACCAGCTGAGCTGCAGATGAACCATGACAGGCTAATATATTAATTTATCCCCAAAACAGAGCTTTATAGTAGCCTGAAGGCCCAGCCATGCTAGTGGAAGAACGTCTCTCTCAGATAGGAAGTGTAATTACTTGAACAGAGAAGCATAATGCCAGCGCAAGGAGAAACAGTTTAGACGATGATGTACGAAGCTGGGGTTACACTTGGTGAAACACTTCATTGCTTTTCAGGCTACAGGTGTGAATGTGTTAAATAATCAAATCTCAATTTCACTAAGTTCTTTTGATTAGCAGTTTTTTTAAGGGCTTATTTTGGAGAAATATTTTGGACTGAAGTCTGTGTAGTCACGATCGCTGGTATGTAAAATCTTGTGCCAAAGCCACCGGTGAACATTAAAGGGATACTTTGGGATTTTGGCAATGAGGCCCTTTATCTACTTCCCCAGAGTCAGATGAACTCATGAATACCATTGTTATGTCTCCGTGTCCAGTATGAAGGAAATTAAAGGTTGTTTCGCGAGCCAATGCTAAGTAGCATTAGCGCCTATGGTATCTGCTTTATCCACAAGTTCATCTGACTCTGGGGAAGGAGATAAAGGGCCTCATTGCCAAAATCCTGAAGTATCCCTTTAAGGATGGTGCTTGGATTTGAGGCAGAGAATCAATCATTCAGTGTTCTTAATGGGATATGTAATGATGCATGTCTCTCTGCCATCTGAATGTGACGGTGGAAACAATGCTGATGATGGCTTATTGGGTGCAGGATGAGTTGCATTAGGAGTTAGTCTGAGGTGAGTGTGTCTGTCTCATTGCTGCTGGGCTCTCTACGTCCGAAATGGCACCCTATTCCATTTATAGTGTACTACTTTTGACCAGGGCCACAGGGCTCTGACCAAAAGTAGTGCACTACATGTACTGTATATAGGGAATACTGTGCAATTTGGGACAGACTCTAAGACATGAAGCACTACATCAAGCCAAGGGGCCAGGCTATTATTATCATTTGCCAGCACCACATTGGTTGTATGTTTATCAGCTTCAGGTTTTCCTCTGTGTAATGTTGTCCACTGTTCACTCATTCTGTGTCCCTACAGAACCTCAAGGTGAGGAGCACCAAGGACTTGAAGGATCAGTCAGCCAAGAACTCTCTGGAGAGTAAGTAGCCAACAGTATTACTGAGCATGTAGCTTCTGTCTGAAATGGCACCCTATACTGTATAGTCCAATACTTCTGACTACTCTGGTCAAAAGTAGTGCACTATATAGGGAATAAGCTACCATTTGGGACGCAGACTAAATCACTGCCACAGAAAAATAGACAAGGCTCTGACCTAGTTGGAGGGGCTGTCTCTCCTTTCTCTCCCAAAGCTCTCCTGTACAAACCAGTGGACAGAGTGACCCGTAGCACCCTGGTACTGCATGTAAGTATAAGGCAGCCTTTTGTTTTGAACCTCACACCTCAGGATGTTTAAAGACAGTCTCTGTTTTTATTGCCAATCCCAATACTGTAACACACAGTAACTCTGTGTATGTGTGTGTGCCTGTAGGACCTGCTGAAGCACACGCCCTCCAGCCACCCGGACCACCCCCTGCTCCAGGACGCCCTCCGCATCTCCCAGAACTTCCTGTCCAGCATCAACGAGGAGACCACGCCCAGACGCCAGTCCATGACCGTCAAGAAGGGAGAGGTGAGGAGCAGTGCTGATCTGGGATAGTTTGGGCTTTTTCAGTAATAAACAAATACGATTACATGGACAGTGGGGACCTGATCCTAGATCAGCACTCTAATTCTGAGATGCTTTATGAATACGGGCCCAGGGCTCTGCTGTATTTCTGTGTTATTGGATGTCCTTTATCAATAGACCATAGCAGAGCTTTATCTGATTTGGCTTTGGGCCATAGGGTAGAATTGTGACCATTATGTAATTCTAGGTCTATGCTGAGGGTATGGTATTACATCACTGATCAGTAACCCAACATTGGTAGATTGACCTTGCCCTGCCCTGACAACGACCCGGTAGTCGTTGTCAGGGCTGTATGGGATGATCTAATATGGTGTCAAATGCAATCTATGCCCAAATATGGTACTAATACAGCATCCCCTGCTCATGACTACTAGGAACCCTACTGTTTGCTCTCTGTGCTGCATCTCCATCCCTCAAAATCCCCACATCTTCCCCCTAGAGACTGCCGACCCGGGTGGGAGTCGTACATTAATGGATGTCAATTGATTGACAGCTGGCGTGACATATAATGCCCCATGACGAGCCCCGTCTCTCTGACTGGGAGAGTACATATTAATTATTCATAATGAGGCTCCTCCCTCTGCACATGGGGGGTCATTACTGCACCCCATCATCACCCCTCTTACCTGCCCCCTACCCCCCTATCCCCATTGGCAGCTCTGTCTTCCCAGACCACACCGATCATCAAATATTGATAATGGATACATGAAAGGAGTGCATGAAATCAATGGCCTCATTATATTGGGCATTAGCTAGTGTGTGAGAATATTCCTGGGGTGTGTGTGTGCTTTACCCCACTATGTTACATATACACAAATATAGGATGCGTCCCAAATAGCACCCTATTATTCCCTTTATATTGCACTACTTTTGACTAGGGCCCATAGGGGTGTGGACTATATAGGGAATAAGGTGCATACACAGTCGACTTGGGATATCTCCAGTCTTACAGGAGCGTCCAGTCATTATAGTTCCCTGAGGCTTCAAGGACCTAGACATGATGCTACTTCAGCCTTTAGTCCACAATTAATTGCTAACATCAGCTACTCCGAAGAATGCTTAATCGACAATACTTCCAGTGCATCGGTCACACACGTACTGAAAACTGTTGAGGACTAAGTCAAAATAGCAGTGATCTTGTGGTTAGCTCTGCTTTCATGCCGGCTCTTATGTTGTCTTGACTTGAGTGTCTGTGTTGAACAGAGGTTAAGGAGCTGAACCATTCAAGTGTCGGGTAATAACCAGACCTAGTAG
>NC_059206.1:33422849-33427849 GCF_020615455.1 Coregonus clupeaformis | reverse complement strand
GGAGGGTGTGGGGGGGATTGCTTGTGTGCCTCCTCAGGCCTAGCTTTAGTAAACCATTCATTGTAGGGAGTGCAGTAAATCTGTAATGTCCTCACATAAACTATGTGCTTTTTTCAGATATACCCTACTTATATTGGGCTTAGGTATGCTTTAGTTATGTATGCTTTACTTAAAATATCCACCTCACATGCTGTAGACTTGCTGGACCTGTTCAGAAATGTACCTCCTATAGTATCTATGCCTTCATGAGGTAAGACAAGGACAGCATATAGAACAGTGTTGTAACATTGGCCCTCTCCTGATGCATGCCGTTTTATTTTATAGCCAGAGCTGTAAATGTACAGCTGTGTGTGGAAAAACGTCACTGCCCCCTTCTGGTTCATGGTGGCATAAGAGCCCCCCCCACCACAGTGTCTTAACCAATACAAATTAGGAAGTTGATCGTATTGTTTGATTAGCTGATGTATAGATTGTTCTGATGGCCGAATTGTGTGGTCTTGTAGAACCGCCAGCTGCTGAAGGACAGCTTCATGGTGGAGCTGGTGGAGGGAGCCAGGAAGCTCCGCCATGTTTTCCTCTTCACCGACCTGCTGCTCTGCGCCAAGCTCAAGAAACAGATTGGAGGGTAAAAGAGACTTCCCATCGTTCTGTCAATGTTGAACTCTTTTGTTTTCTTTTTCTTCTAACATATTCCAGGACATGTCTGTCTACAGGATACTAGGATTTCTAATCATATCACTTTCTCACTCTACCCTCTCTCTCTCTCCCTCTCTCTTTACCTCTCTCCCTCCTCTCTAACTGTATCTCCCTCTGTCCCTCCCCCTCTCTCTGCAGGAAGAGTCAGCAGTATGATTCCAAGTGGTACATCCCTCTGTCAGACCTGACCTTCCAGAACGTGGATGAGTCTGAACCTCTGCCCATCCCCCAGGTGCCTGACGAGGAGCTGGACGCCATGAAGGTCAAGATCTCCCACATCAAGAGTGAGATCCAGAGAGAGAAGGTACGTCACACACACACACACACACACACACACATGCAAACACACACACACATGCATACGCACACACACACACACATGCATACGCACACACATGCATGAATACACACACACACACGCATGCATGCATACGCACACACACATACTCTAGTATGTAAATGTAGTTGACAGGTCTTTTGACACATTTATTTTCTTCTGTCTGTGACCTCCAGCGAGCCAACAAAGGGTCAAAGGTGATTGACAGGTTGAGGAAGAAGCTGTCGGAGCAGGAGTCTCTTCTGCTGCTCACCTCCCCCAGTATGGCCCTCAGAGTACACAACAGGAACGGCAAGGTGAGCCCCCTGTCTTCCTCTTCATCATCCTCATCATCATCAACAACAACAAGTTATCATCACTATCACCCTCTTCATCATGGAGTCTTTGACAATTTTAGGGCCTTCCTCTGACACCGCCTGGTATAGAGGTCCTGGATGGCAGGAAGCTTGGCCGCAGTGTCTGGGCCGTACACACTACCCTCTGTAGTGCCTTGTGGTCAGAGGCCGAGCAGTTGCCATACCAGGCAGTGATGCAACCAGTCAGGATGCTCTCGATGGTGCGGCTGTAGAACCTTTTTCTATGTGTGTACTGTGTTTCAGGGTTACATGTTTCTGATGTCATCAGACTACGAGCGTGCTGAGTGGAAGGAGACGATCCGGGAACAACAGAAGAAATGTAGGTGGCCCTCAGTATACTACTGTAACTAAATCTCTTCAGTATCTCTCTGGAAGCAATGAGTGTATGAGGAAGGAGCAGCCATTGCATCAGGTTAGATGATAGAAGATGCCCAATAATCTGACCTGTAGTCCATTGTGTAAATTGAACCAACCAATTGATACCAGTAATATTTGTTCACATGCAGCATTAATACACACACTGTACTGTGACATACTGTGTGGGTGACTCTGACCCCTGAACCCTGACCCTGTGTTTGTATGGTTCCTCTCCCAGGCTTCAAGAGCTTCTCCCTGACCTCCATGGAGCTACAGATGTTGACCAACTCCTGTGTGAAGCTGCAGACCGTCCACCACATCCCACTTACCATCAACAAAGAAGGCCAAGGTACCAGATGTTATTCAATGTTCTGCTGTGACTCCTTGCCCAGAGTATTTCTGTCAGATGTATCAGCTATGTGCTCTGAAGTGAAAAAATACTGTATCCAAAGACAAATAGGAACAAAAATAGAAGTTATTATTGTCAGAACAGTTTGCTGTTTGTACGTTTGTAGTTCTTGGTCTCTTTTTTAGCTTAGTTTGTATTTGTATTTATTAAGGATCCCCACTACTCTTCCTTGGGTCCAGCAATATTAAGACATTTATATACAGTTTACATGACATTACATTTCATAACACTTTACCCAAAGCATTTAGTGTGTTCCCTCAGGCCAGTACTCCACTATCACATATTTACAATACAACATCCATGTGTATGTGTGTATAGAGTGCGTGTCTTATCATGTGTGTGTCTCTTTACAGTCCCCGCTGTTCCATAAGGTGTATTTCTATCTGTTTTTTAAATCTGATTCTACTGCTGGAATAGAGTTACATGTAGCCATGGCTCTATGTAGTACTGTGGGCCTCACATAGTCTGTTCTTGACTTGGGGATTGTGAAGACACCTCTGGTGTCATGTCTTCTTGGGTATTTATGGGTGTTTATGGGTGTCCGAGTTGTGTGCTAGTAGTCAATCTCTCCTCCAATTTGAGCCATGAGAGATTGACATGCATATTATTAATATTAGCTCTCCGTGTACATTTAAGGGCCAGCCCTGCTGCCCTGTTGCCCTGTTCTGAGCCAATTGTAATTTTCAGAGGTCCCTCTTTGTTGCACCTGACCACACGACTGAACAGTAGTCCAGGTGTGACAAAACTAGATCCTTTAGGACCTGCCTTGTTGATAGTGTTGTTAAAAAGGCAGAGCAGCGCTTCATTATGGACAGACTTCTCCCCATTTTAGCTACTGTTGTATCAACATGTTTTGACCATGACAGTTTCCAATCCAGGGTTACTCCAAGCAGTTCAGTCAACTCAACTTGCTCAATTTCCACATTATTTATTACAAGATTTAGTTGAGGTTTATGGTTTAGTGAACGATTTATCCCAAATACAATGCTTTTAGTTTTTGAAATATGTATTATTCCTTGCCACCCATTCTGAAACTTAACTGCAGCTCTTTGTTAGGTGTTGCAGTGATTTCGTTCGCTGTAGTAGCTGTGTTTAGTGTTGAGTCATCCGCATACATAGCCACACTGGCTTTACTCAAGGCCAGTGGCATGTCATTAGTAAAGATTGAAAAAAGTAAGGGGCCTAGACAGCTGCCATGGGGAATTCTTGATTCTACCTGGATTATGTTGGAGAGGCTTCCATTAAAGAATATCCTCTGTGTTCTGTTAGACAAGTAATTCTTTATCCACAATATAGCAGGGGGTGTGAAGCCATAACACATACGTTTTTCCATCAGCAGACGATGATCGATAATGTCAAAAGCCGCACTGAAGTCTTAACAAAACAGCTCCCACAATCTTTTTATCATCAATTTCTCTCAGCCAATCATCAGTCATTTGTGTAAGTGCTGTGCTTGTTGAATGTCCTTCTTTATAAGCGTGCTGAAAGTCTGTTGTCAATTTGTTTACAGTAAAATAGCATTGTATCTGGTCAAACACAATTTCTTCCAAAAGTTTACTAAGGGTTGGTAACAGGCTGATTGGTCGGATATTTGAGCCAGTAAAGGGGGCTTTACTATTCTTGGGTAGCGGAATTACTTTTGCTTCCCTCCAGGCCTGAGGGCACACAATTTTAGATTGAAAAGTGGCAATATCGTCCGCTATTATCCTCAGTAATTTTCCAGCCAAGTTGTCAGACCCCGGTGGCTTGTCATTGTTGATAGACAACAATCATTTTTTCACTTCTTTCACACTCACTTTACGGAATACAAAATGACAATGCTTGTCTTTCATAATTTGATCAGTTATACTTGGACGTGAGTGTTAACGTTTGTTGCTGGCATGTCATGCCTAACTTTTCTAGTCTTGCCAATGAAAAAAGCATTAAAGTAATTGGCAATATCAGTGGGTTTTGTGATGAATGAGCCATCTTAGTTTCATAGTGTAGTTTAGATCTAGAGTGAAGTGAATAGAGTTATTTTGGGCTCTTTATAGTTTCATTGAGAATTCCAATGTTAACATGGATCTACAGGTAACTGCCACTGCCAAAATAAAGGAAACACCAACATAGTGTCTTAATAGGGTGTTGGGCCACCACGAGCCAGAACAGCTTCAATGTGACTTGGCATAGATTCTACAAGTGTCTAGAACTTTATGGGAGGGATGAAACACCATTCTTCCACGAGAAATTCCATAATTTGGTGTTTTGTTGATGGTGGTGAAAAACGCGGTCTCAGGCACCGCTCCAGAATCTCCCATACAGTTGAAGTCGGAAGTTTACATACACTTAGGTTGCAGTCATTTAAACTCGTTTTTCAACCACTCCACAAATTTCTTGTTAACAAACTATAGTTTTGGCAAGTCGGTTAGGACATCTACTTTGTGCATGACACAAGTAATTTTTCCAACAATTGTTTACAGACAGATTATTTCACTTATAATTTACTGTATCACAATTCCAGTGGGTCAGAAGTTTACATACACTAAGTTGACAGTGCCTTTAAACAGCTTGGAAATTCCAGAAAATGATGTCATGGCTTTAGAAGCTTCTGATAGGCTAATTGACATAATTTGAGTCAATTGGAGGTGTACCTGTGAATGTATTTCAAGGCCTACCTTCAAACTCAGTGCCTCTTTGCTTGACATCATGGGAAAATCAAAAGAAATCAGCCAAGAAAGCACCTGCTTTCAGTATACTTTGTATCCCTCATTTACTCAAGTGTTTCCTTTATTTTGGCAGTTTACCTGTATCTTCCATTCCTCTCTAAGCCTTCATCTCTCTTCCTTGTGTTTTTCCAGAGGATGAA